>NW_015150616.1:219071-249596 GCF_000732505.1 Cyprinodon variegatus
ATTTTTTTATCCTGAGAGTTTTTGTTAGGAATCCAGTTTGTGTGGGTTGTGTTTTTGTGTCTTTTCCCTCCACCACCAGGTGGCGCCTGGTTCTCGTTGGCCCTCTCACACACCTGCGGATGGTTGCCTCATTACCGGAGGACTCTTAAGCTGCTGACTGCCACTACCTCGACGCCAGAGTGTTTGCCAGTTTTGGGTACTCTAGCCAAGCTGAGTTTTGCTGAGTCAAACTGAGTTTTTTGTCAACTTGAGCCTTAACCTTGTTGTTTTTGTCTTTGCCTCTCGGCATGAAGTCATCCTTATAACTGGATGTTTTGGACCTTCTCCCCCTGGAAGGATCGTCTGAGCTTCAAACTGAGCTGGGGATTCAAACTGGAGCTTTGGCTCAACTATTCCCCAAAGGATTGTTTGAGCTTCTCACTGCTTCCACAAGAAACTATTCAAGTACCATTGGAAATCTAAGTGGCAGTCAGCTCCTCCATTCCTCTAAGAAACACCTTAACCTGGGTAAACCCTGTCCGCCCTCCAACGAGCAAGTCAATTACTGGAACAACCCACACCGACTGGATTCAGAGAAAGACACCTTTTCTGGAAAAGTGAGTCCTGTTGCCTTTATACCCTTTTGCAAACTGAAGCTCAAATTTCCCACTGAGCCTTAACTTACCACTGGAACTTCTCCTTCACTTTTCAGTCCCGGTTTGCCAGTGTTCAGAGCAGCACTGGACCCATCTCTACCAGTTCTCAATAAACCTGTTAAACCTTCCCCTGGTCTCTCTGTTTGGTTTTCTGCATGTGGGTCAGATCTTTGACTAAAATCATGACAGTTTTTTCCTGTGACATTTCTTGAAGCTCTGTTTTATATTTAGCGAGGTTTTTTGTTTTTTTAGGATGGTTTATATTTTCTAAAGGTGTTTTACATTTTTTTCTGTGAGTTATGCATGCTTTCAGATTTTGTGATGGTCTCATAATGAAAATAAAGGTTGATTCTTCATGTGTGAAGTGTTCTTGCATCTGAAAGAGGTCGCAGCTGATTTTAGTAATCCTTTAATGAAAGAAAGACGCGTGAAGTAAAATGACGTTTTTAAAGCTGAAGTAAATGGAAATGTGAGTGGCAGCTGTTATAAAGTTGACATGAAACAGGAAATTCAGTTTTAATCATTCACTTTAAGACGACTATGTTCTAAAAGTGTCACCACAGCCCCTGTACTCAAGCAAGATGAAAGTCTGGATGGTATTTAAAGTTTTTAATCCTCTCTGAAAATGTGGGCCTGTTAAAAACCCAACTGATCCTTTCATCCAAATGAAAGGCACAAAGAGAGGACAGAGATGAGGAGTTCACTCTGTTTAGAGGTAAATGTTTCCCTATTTTTTTCCCCCCCATTAATGTCTGGACAGCAACAACAACCCTTAATGGTATGTAAGAAGTTAGAGTAAAATACAAAACAAAGTCAATATTTGGAGAATGGAGTAACTCTATGGAAAGGCATGTCTGGGAAAGCTACGGGTTAATTTAAGACTAGGAGCAAAACCTGTTGCCAATTAGACGTTGCAGTGAGCACCACATGCGGGGCCAGACACACACAGAAAAAAGCCAGAAGCAGCACTGTGCGCAAAGGAGTCAAACTGTAGTAGTATCAGTGTAGTAAAGTTGAGTTATGTAGATATTTGCGACGGAATGCAATTTTTTTTTATACCTTTACAGAGATGATCAGATATAATCCATAAATCTAAGGGGCAGACGGGTAAAGATTTTGGCCACCCTCCCCAAGTGGCCTCTGAACATTTTTCCTGTGGAAAGATTGCAAGATGATTACTGCTTGTGCAACTTTTGTGCTTCTTTCAATTTCTGCACTCCACTCAGGGAGTGGATCTGAAGTATGTCGAGGGACACGCTGCTTCCCCGGCCAGGACTGGAGCAGACCGTGCGTCGGAGCACATTGCCAGGGGCGCACAGAGGTATCCTCTTCACGACGGCAACTTCACCACTCTGGACAATCAAGGACAGGGCAGGTTTATCCGAGCTACCAGCAGGACACTCAGTTTCGTCATCAAGCTCAGAGCACCCAGGTGTCATCCTATAGTAACAGCCAGCCTCAACATGGGAGAACTGATGGCACCAGGAGGACGAACCCCAGGACTATTACCGCAGAGGTGTTTCATCCTGGTTGCACTGGTGGGTCTTGTTCAACCACAATTTCTCATCGTCCCACAAATGATGACAGCACCTCAAGAGAGTGCAAAGGGGTCGGATGTAGATCGCCGACACAGGTGAGCCAAAAACAGCAGCCATGTGTTGGGGATGGCTGCAGGGTGCATGCTGGAGATGAGGGGAGACAGAACTCTTCCCCTGTTCATGTGATGGACAGAGCTGCTCAGTTCCTTGGAGAGCTCCCAGACGTTGGGTTGAATCGTGGAGCCTATTTACAACTGGCATGTGACATGAAGCCAGGTCAGTGTCAGATAAATGTTTGCCTTTTTATTGTTAAGAAAAGATTACTCAAATCTGCCTCTTAATCAGGGAAAATATACTGTTGCATACGTTAGGGTCTTTGTCTTTCTCACAGGGTCTAATGAGGTTCCAGTGGAGGATGCCCTTATTCTGCAGCTACAACTGTCCAAGAGCCAGGACAGTTTCCTCGAGGCTCTGAAGAGCCAACAGAACGAGGTGAAAGAACTCCAGAGGCTTCTCAGTGACCAACAGGGAGCACTTGTTACCCAACAGAGGGAAATACTAGATCAACAGAGAAGGATGTTTGAGCAAATGGAGCAAGTAAGGTTGCAGTAATTGATTAGAAAATATTGTTTTTTTCATTTCCAATGAAAAGAAATCAGTCTTTGTAAACCTGAGATTAGTATTTGATTCTTTGATTTGGACAATGGCCATTAGAGACTCTCTACTTACAAAAGCACTTAAACTTGTTAATCTTTTTCTCGTTTTGTCTCTAACTATAATATTTTTATTGGGATTCATTGTGAAATAACAGCACAGCAACAGAGTTGTGCTGCTTTGTCACCAAGTCTTAATAAGATTTAAGTCTGGAGTTTGAGTAGGCCATTGTAACACATAAACACATCGAAATATAAAACTAAAATGTAAATTTTTCTGCAGTTTACAGTCTCCTACAGTTCTTATGCACAGTTCTCAAGTCTTCATTGGTCGGTCTTATGCCACTTTTAAATCTATTTCTTCTGTGTAGACTTGCATGAAAAAAAATTAAGGTCATTAGCAGAAGTTGCCCCCATGCTGAGAAAGTAATACAGCCATGTTCTCTGTTTTGTCCTTTAATTGGCTCTGTCCATCTCTCACTTATTACATCCTTGACCAGCTTCTCTGTCCTACATAATGATGCAGTGGTTGATTTCAGTTGTACATTGCATTTTGAATATAAGCACAAAGTCTTAACTCTGGTTTTACCAAATCAGAGGACATTGTACACATTTGCCAAATAGGTGCACAGCTGTTTGGTTGTAACTTAACTAGCAGTGAACATCTTTTAGCAAATGTTAATGCATTGAAAAGCCACTGCAGATAAAAGAAAGAATTAAAAAAAAAGTTTGGTATCAAAGTATAATGTCTTCTGAATATTGATTGCATTGTAAGGAAGATGTTCTTGAATCACAGGTAAAAGCCCAGTACAGCGTTTTGATGGACACTATCAAACAGACATCCTTCCAGAATCTTCAGGAGGAGCTGGACAGACACACAGAAGCCCTGAGTGGGCAGGTTAGAGTCCATCAAAGGCAGCAAGCACTGTCATTGCAAAAAGTGGACATGCAAGCCAGCGTGATGGAGGTGAGATTGGTATAATTTAGACATTAAGAATAACAAAGAAATCGGTCCTAAACTGCTACACCAAACAGATGCTTGGGCCTCCTCCAGATTGAATTATTAATGTTTTACCATGTTTTACGTAATCAGGTGGGACTGCCCGAGTTGGCCTGTGGGAGTTGTGGTCCTGAGGAGTACTGCAGCTACAGCAGCGGGCATCCTCGCTGTGAAACGTGTACAGTTTGTCCTGCTGGATTCTTCCTGGTTGCTCAATGCTCTGTTCACGCAGACAGGATCTGCCAGGTGAGGATTTTCCTGCTTTTATTGTGCAGTTTTATAACACAACTGGGCTGTACCAGTTGAATTTTCTGAACACATTCCACCATATTTTATTTTAAACAGTTTCAATAGGTGTGTGTTAAAAACATAATTAAGGAGAGCATGATGTTTGAAATGATGTATTCTCGGACTGAAAATAACAGAAGGAAGAAGTAGATGGTATTATATTCATACCTGCTCATTGCAGCCAGTGGATGTAACAGTTTTTTTGTTATTACAGGATCGGGATGAATGTCTTGAAATATCAGATTTGTGCAGGGATAAGCAGAAGTGTATTAACACTCCAGGTACTTTAGTTAAGTTTTTTTTTCTTCCCATCACTTTTCAGTTGATACTCATCTTCCCTTTAATTGATAATGAATGTTTAATTTACTACCCTGTTTTGTTTGCGGTGGCATCACCAGGTGGATTCAAGTGCCAGGGGATGACAGTGCGTGAAGCCAACTCCGGAATGTGTGGCCATGGCTATTTTTACAACTCTGAGATGGATGAGTGTCAGGCCTGCAACGACTGTGATGGGGAACCTGTTGTTTCCCCCTGCACCTTCATGACAGACACCCTCTGCTCAGTCCCTGCCACTGATGTTGCAGCTTTGTCTCGGTCATGGTCTGGAGCCATGAGTCTTCAGAGCCCAAAGGGTCAAAACATCCCCAGCTTGCAGCTTCACATCGAGGGAAAAGATGATATGGGTCTGGTTTCAGCAGAGAACGGGCAGCTGGTGCTGAGGCAGCATGGTTTGGTTTGGCTTGATGGCCTTCTGTCCCTTAGTCATGGCTGTCGCAGCTTCATCCAGGTCTGCCTGCGTATAAACCAAACAGATGGCTCAGAGGGCCGGGACCTGAGTGGCATTCGGGTGGAGCACAGGGAACGCAGGTCTCTTCAAAGTGTCAGCATCAGTGGGGTTACAGAAGTCGCCCCTGGTCAAGTTATGTCCCTCTTTCTCCGGCGTGCCAGCCATCACTGCAACCAAACCACTGAAAGTCTACAGCTTTATGACACCTCTGCACCTTTGCTTAGCCTCCTCTGGCTCTCCCACGATACCGGGGCTGTTGCCATGACAGCACAGGCAGTTGTTTCTGCACATTATCACACAAACTACCGACCAACCTTCCGCATTGCCTCCACCTCAGACCCTTATGTAGTGGGACTGACTCATGACAATCGGTGGATCCGTTTTTCAGAAAGCGGGACAGTGCGTTTTGTGTTCCAGCAGTCATTGTATTCTATGGGCCAAGCTTGTGTGAGCGAAGGGTTTCAGCTTGTGGCATATCTTAACAAAAATGGAACTTCCTTGGAGATGTTTAGGGTCTTCAAACCAGGCGTTCACTATCGTGACACATCTATATCTCTGTCCGGAGCCACGACAGTAAGCCCCGGGGAAGCAATTGGCTTTGAGATTCTCTCTCCCGCCCAGTGCAATGTACGCTTCTTTGGTGATGAGACTGGCATCAGTCTTCTCAGTCTGTTTTGGGTCCCTGCTGGCATCTCTTCCTCTATGACTGCTTCTGTGTCCAACACTGGTCTTCCATCAGGAGCAGTTCGAAACAAGCCTTTGTTCTTCCATCAGACCAGCCCCCAGGTGCCTCAAATGGGGCTGCTGGCAAAAGGATCCCCAAACCAGAGGAAGGACTTTGTCTTCAGGGAGACTGGGACAGTCAGTGTGGCTTTGGACCTTAAACTCATCCACTCCTGCAACTTAGTTAAGCTGACTCTGCTGAGGCGAAGTGACTCCGAAGGTGTCCGTGAAGCAGAGGGGCTGCGGCCTGTACCTATAGCCCAGCAGGTAGGGGGTCAGATGCTTGAAGGAAGCCAGTGGGCCAGCATTAGTCTCCGAGCATCTTTTCCGGTTTATAACGGCACTGCAGTGTTCTTCATCCTAGACTGTGTACGTGGACGAGTAAATCAGATCAGTCACCAGACAGGAAGTGGGGTGTCAGCTCTATGGGTGGCAGCCTGATAAAAAAGCCAAAAAAGAATAAAACCTCTCACACCTGGTAGTCTAATAAGAAAACCTTAGACATTTATTATGATGTTATGTTCAGCAAGAAATGGTGATGGCTTAAGGGCTGGTTATACTCCCCACAGCAGTGTGTCGCAGTGAGCTTGTCGCAGAAATGTTGGATTTATGCCCCGTATTGAAGCGTTGTCTGTGCTATGTTATACCATGCCACAACGCAAGAGGGACAATCACAAACTAGCTGTCGTTCTTTATATGACCGAGGCGGTAGGAAGAGGGGGCAAGTTTGTGTGACATTGGAGGGACATGAGGGCGAAAAAGAGCGGGGATCCAGGAGGAAAAAGGGTCCCAGCGTTCTTGTGCAGCTTGCTTTTCTAGCTAGTCCTAATTCACGATTTGACCAATCAGATGCCTCCTGTCTACGGCACTTTCTGCGGTCACCTACAATTTTGGAGAGGTACAGCATTTATACTCAGAAACCTGGTTTCTGAGTATAAATTAGCCTTTACAGTTATGAAATGGCACCTTTAATGTTCCACCAGCCTAATTATTTGTATAAACTCGAAATACCTCTAACTGTATTGACAAAGGTCACTGGTTGTGTAATAATACAACTTAAGGATTCCAATTGTTTGAGGGTCAAATTAACCTGGAAACTAAAGACAATCTGAACAACCAGGAAAGGTTAAACAAGTTCTAGTACGGTCAGTGAAGCTCAATGACCTTTAACAAACCTAAAACATGCTGCCAAATCCTGGTCCATAAACAGGAGAGCTGTATTATCCATTTGGTGACAAAAAAAAACACACACACACACAAAGTAGAGACCTCTACCTTTAGTTTTCATGTATTCCTAGCACTTTTTCTGTAAATCATTGTTGGTTTATCAGTTATAAACCGTGTATAAAGCATATTTTCATCAATAGCCAATAACAGGTAGGGGATCCAACAGTTTTCAAACTGGCTTTTCTCAAATTGAAGTATGCAGCGGACCATATATAATCCAACCAAAAAGTCTGTACTCAATTATGTTAAGCACCATACTGTGCACGCCCCTGCACCAGGTCAAACATCAAGGAAACTAACTTCATTGTCCCACCAAAGTTCAAAAGACACCACAAAAGCCATCTGTTTCCTACTCACCATTTTATACTGCAATAATTTAGTAGTAGCTGTTGGGGAAAGGCCACAAAAGATGTTGTTGGCTTCCAAAGTTGTTGTCATCTGGAAAATATCTTCCCCTGTAAATTTACCCATGACAAAACAAATGAAATGAGATTTCCCCTCCTTATAAACTGCTAAAAGATGTTATGTTTTGCTTTTTAACATTTGAAATGAACTACGGCATTTTAAATGAAAGAAATTATTCATATCATTCATTTATATACAGCAAAACTAGTGAGTTGTTTTGTACATAAATATTATTCAACTATCCTGAACCTTTCACGCTTGAGCTTTCTGCTCTGTATTATCTTCAAAATGCATGTTTTTCTTGTTGTTTGTTTTATCTTTATGTAATTCTGCTGACCCTCTTCTGTTGTTCAAAAGTATCCTCAGATAAATTTGTTTTCTTTTAACACTGCTTTCCATTCATTTTAAGGACACATGTTTTGAGTTAGAGATTTTTGTTACACCTAGCATGCAATGCTTAATTGCTCTCTGGTTAAATTCCAACTAATATGCAGGCCATGTAAACATAAACAGGCTATTTAAAGAGTAAAATGTTTAATGAAGTGTATATTTGGTGTTTTTCTGTTAACGTAATAAAAATATTTATCAGATGTGAAGCCATATTGTATGTCTTACCTGTAGTGCATAAAGTAGGGATCATATGTCAGGCAGTCAAAATTTCAAAGATGAAGCACTGATTTTATGTAGGCTAATTGCTATTACTTTGCTATAGAGAGCTGTGTAGCAATGGTAACGTGTTTAAATTTTTCCTCAAAGACTTCTGTTGAAGTAATATTTCAATTCTTAAAGCAAAAAAAATAAATGAACCGCACCACACCCTCAGTTAAAATATGTTCCATCCTCTTGTTACCTCCACTCCATCTACAGTTTCATCATGGATGAAAATGTAGACTTAAAATCTAACATGTTAAAGGCCAGAAAGGCAGCACTATACTCTAATTCAAACAAATCTATGAGCAGGTGAAAAAACACATCTAAAAAGGATATTTTATAAGATCCACGGTGACAGCCATTGCAGAACAGTAATTGCAGAAAGTTTAAGACATATAGGTTCCTTAAAATATGTTAAACCTTTATTTCGTGTCATTGTGAATGTGATGGCTTACAGATACAGTGGAGAGAACCAGTATTTGGTATTTGTTACACTGCTGAAAGCATGTTGATGTCTTTCATTTTCCTCAATAAAAGTCATTGTGTGGTTCTGTTCGGCTTTGCTAGGAGGGGACTGAGTCTAAATTCAGCACATCAAGAGCCTCTACCCACAGAAAAATTGTTCATCTCAAATACAAATGTTGCCTTTCCATATTGTAAGTCGCTCATCATATGCTTCTTACCTGGGCTAAGAAACCAAAGAACTGGACTGTTACTTGGGAGTCCAAACACTTACTTTCAGATGAAAATAAAGTTTTAGTTTAAGAATCAAAGTAGGGGGTAGAAAATCCATATTCCTTGGATTCCAGTGTGAAGTTTCCAAAGTCAGTGCAGAGTGATGGGCAACAGAGTGATAAAAGCAGGATTTCTGCTTCAGCTCTTCTGAAGGCTGCAGCTTCCCTGGTTCAAACCCCCCCAGAGTGCCACACCGGGTGTCTGAGCAAGACGCTAAGCCCCAGAATGCTCACCAGTGAGTCGCTGCTTCCTTACAATGGGTTGAATGATTAGCAAAAAAAATCTTTCTTAATCTAATCCTAACTCTTACTAGGGGATTGTCAAGGGTTAACCCATGTTTTCTTCTCAAAGAGACAAAACATGCACTGTAAAAAATTCATTGGGGTCAAAATGGTACACTGTAAATAGAAAAGGGGATTTTACATGAAATACATATTTGTATTTGATTTAGTGGGAAACTTAAACAGATAAACAGATGAGTTTAACAAAACAATAACACACTGATCATCCGTCAACCATTACAGCCCTACAGGCCACACAGTGATACAGAGATTCAATTGAACATGTTTTCTCTTGGCGGGAGCCTCCAGGTTTTTCTGGTTACTCATCAAAGAACATCTTTCCTTTGTCGTGAATTTGGACAGACACATTAGCCCAGCAGTTTTTTTGCAGTAATGGGAGTCAAGATCAGAAACACCCTACAAATAAGACTGCATTCTCTTTAACAAAAAACAACTGAACGTATTTTATGTAGAAAGTGCAGGAATTGCTCTCAATGTAATATTTTTTGCTGATAGGTGTTAAAAATCACAATTATGGGATTTACAAGGTGTTTGAGTTCTCTTTTTTGTCATCAGATTGTTGCCAAAGAAGACAATACCCAGAAACAGGGTGTATAATCCAACAGACAGACATCGTGTCTTGAGCAAAATTGAAACCATAGCTTGAGTTAAGGCATCTTGAAGGAGTTACTAAAGTTTAAAAAAGAGAAAGTTTGGAGGAATAAAGGGTCATGGCACTGTTGGCTTAGATGGAGCACCATATGTTTGACAGCCGAACCTTACATATTATTGCACACTATTATTTAACGTGCACAATGGATAAAAAAAACATGAATTTGGACCATTATTGAGCCTTTTCTTGATTTTTGCATTAAAATTGCATTATTCTTTTAGCATTCTATTGTTATTTCCACACAAACAGCATTTTTAAAAAAAATACCTTTAAACAGAAATTAGTGCAAAAGGGGTTAATTCCCCTCCAAAAGAAATAATCCTACACACCAGACCCATGTATTGCTCGTCCTGATTCTCTCTATATATTATCAGCAGCCACGTGTTCTGAGCACATGGATCAGCCAGACAGATAAATGGTCAAAGCACATATGGTGCACAGACTGGAAGCATACAGGTTGCAAGAAAATGCAGAAAACAGGTTGATGCTAAACTTGAATGCTCAAACCAACTGTAATAATGAGATAAACAGTAAGAAGACTGAAGTAACAGGCAAAGCAGAGTGGCAGAGGAACTGGCTGCACATCTGGAAGCATTTGGCACCTTTCTTGAACTTCCTTATTGTCTAACTTTAACTTAGTAGACACAGGTTTGCTGCTCTGGTATAATCAAAAGGTTTTTAGGAATTATTTTGTAGAAATAAACTTTTTTGCATCTTTAAAGCATATTATTCAACACTAAATGAATAGATGAGTTACTAGGGATGATCTGGTAGTGGTATTAAATGATCAATATTCTATTAAATTCTAGATTAGGTTAAGAGTATTATGTAAATATATATAGGAGTGTATTACTTCAATGTTATATTATTATTCATTGCTTCCTTAGACCCCAAAACTACATTTACGCAGCAAATAAAATGCAAATTGTTCAACACTGCCCTCTACAGGAAAAATGAAATCAGTTCTGATAGTTAGAATTTTTTTATTTGTATTTCAGACCAATATTGTACAAACATTAAACAGACATCAGACATACATTTTTGTAGGTGAATACAGTCAGATCTGTTATATTCTAATATTTATACTTCACTCAACACATTAAGCCTCAGTTCATTAAGAAAATGCGTCTTTAAAGCCCTATGCCTTAAACCTGTGACTATACTTTTAATCATTGCACTAGTCAGAGTGACCTCTATGGTTATTTTCTGTGCAGTGAATGTAAATACTCAAGGCACCAAAAAGCAAAACAAAAACAGTGTCTAAATCTAGTAACAAGGCAACATGTGAGCTCTCAAAGAAACGACTCAAAGCACTTCAATTTCTTGTTAATTATTCAGTCTAGAACCGGCCTGTAGCGAATTGCTTAAACAGCTGAGTATTTGAGGTTATTATAAGTTCCAACAAATACACAAAATCTTTAAATTTAAACGTTTGAGCAGGATATTGGGGCACTTATGTGTTGCAGCAGAACCTAACTTTATTTGCTATAATCTTCTGAAGTTCATTGTTAAAATAAATAGTGATGTGACTGATAGATGAGAGACACATGCTTGTTGTGTAATAGAAAACACAATGATTGCAGCTTAAAAAAGAAAAGCATTAGAGTACTGTAACTTGGCAGATAACTTTTTGATAAGTGAATATGGTCCTTCTATATTTCCAAAATACATCCAAGTTGGTAACTAACAGTGCGCTTTATTATACTCAGATGGTATTGTAAAAAGTTTTAAAAGTGTTAACAAAATCTGTAAAAATTACGTAATGTGGAACACTAAACTGGATTATATTGAGTTGATTTTGGTCCGTGCTGTAAAGTTAAATTTCTAAAACGTGGAGAAAGACCAGAGTAACAAGAAGTACTTGTAAAGTGTTAAAAACAGTAGAGTAGATAGATTAGATTTTGTTATTTCATGGTAGAACAAGACAGGTGACAAATTGACTGTGATTTAGTGCAAGATCTCCAAGAGAAGACGCTTAAAGTCTCCTCCACACTCCGAGTCAAGGGCATCTTTTAGGGTGATGTCGTATTTCTCGAGGTACATGTCCTTCACTGTCTCCAAGTCGACCTGTGGGTTAGAAACAAGGAGGAAGTTGAACCCATTTTACATTTCTATATTAACTCAGCATTATTTCCAGAGTTCAAAAGTAAAGAAACCTATAAGCAAATAAAATAAATATGTTTGTGAAAGTGTTCAACATTTCAAAAATATCACAGCTGCATAAAGATTTCTGATGCTTTTAATGTATTAAATTAGCTGCTTCTTTCACTGCCTTTGATAAGAATGTGTAAAAAAAAAAAAAAAGGTTTTCAATAAGTTCAATATTTACTACAAGTAATTGTTGTCTGTCTGACATGATTTATATGAAACTTTTTCTGTATGAACATTTATCAAAGGGAACTTCAATTTTTTTCTTGTCCATCCATCCTTCCATCCATCCATTCATCCGTTTTCTGTCACACCTTATCCCTGCTGGGGTCACGAGGGGTGCTAGTGCACCCTCCAGCTGTCTATGGACGAGAGGCGGGGTACACCCTGGTCAGGTCACCAGTCTTAATTGTCAATCAATACAGCACAATTAAAACAACTGCCATGCTTACCAAGTGCTTAGCAGAGAGTATAGAACTGACAACAAAGCACAAGAGGAAAAGCTAAATGAGGGAAGGCAGCATTTAGTTACTACGCTCCTCAAATTGGAATCTAACCTCCTGTAAATATTTAATATAAAGAAACAGTTGTCTCTTTTAAACCAGGACAGGAAAATTTAATATTAAGTCCAGCTTTGCCATAATGGTCAACAATTACTTATTCAATTAACTTTATATCTTACTGCTAAGCTCTATTATATTTTCGAAACCATATTTATTTTTATTTCAGTGAAATTTTATTGTTTTTGTTTTTTGTAGCTATTTTAAATATGTTTTATACAAATAGAGTTACACAAATAAGTTGTGTCGCCTCATGGTCTGTTTTCTTCAGGTCACCCCAGAGGTTTTTCTACATGATTTCATTTTGGCAGTGAAGTTGCTTTGGAGGAAGTTTAATTTTGCCTGTTGAACTATTTTCAATAACTATATGATTAGATTTCAGAATATTATTCTGCTGAAAGACATAATAACAACATAGCTTAAGAGGTTTACTGGTTGAATCCAGTTGATGTTTTAACCCTTGGCCACTGGAAGTAAGGACGTCTCTTTGCACCAAAGGGCCTTAACTGCATTAAAGAGCTTATATTATTAGAAGGGAGTTCATTTTTTATCTCTCTCTCTCTTTTTTTTTAAAATCAAATATTCTAATCTTAGTCCTTTTCAGCTAAAACTGTTTTACATAAGTTTTCAGGAGAATTTTGCAAGATATTTCAGATGTTTCTTTTGGAATGATAAAGCAGTTTATTTTCCTGGTATCACTTACAAACCTCCAGTAGTCATGTAAATATTGTCTAATGGGTGTTGCCACATTTGGTTGCAGTTTTTAAGTAAGTATAGAATTTTTTTTTATTTTATAAATTTTTTTCTCCTCCTCACAGATGGTAAGATGTATATTGATCTTCATGCCACCTAGTGGCCAATAGAAAAAAGAAAATTGGGCATTTGTGTTAATTTATAACCCAGTGAAAGATAAGTTAGAGGATCAAAGATCAGAAGTTCTTAAAGGAAGGGAGTTGCAAGGATTTTTTTTAGGATTATTTTGTTAAAACCCAATATTACGCTATGTAGTTACTAGTTTCTTTTATTCAGACACTGAAAAAAAAGCATTTTCTTTTTGACTATAAGACGATACTATGTAATTAAACAATTATTGAATTTGAAGGTTTTTGCACATGTTGATAAGAGATGCCAGCATTTCTTATCTTTTAGAATTGAATGTTTGCATTAATTGCTGCTAGCAAGGCCAAAAGCGTTATGTTTATGTGTGTAACATCCCGTAAAGTTTATAATACACAAGCTCAGGGACACTTGCCTCAGAGCGGCCTACAATGATGCGGATGAGTGTGTCTTCATCAGTGCCAAGGCCCTTCATTGCAGCATTCAGGCGGCGGGCAAAATAGAGCTGTGGGTTCTTAGCACACCTCACTGAACAACAAAATATATACACACACATAAAGTCATACCAACAAACAAAATCAGCTGCTGATTGTAAATAAGTAGGCAAAGTAATAATGGAAGATCTGTAAATGCTCCTTCTCACCAATAGTGATGTAGCAGTCTTTGAGGGTCCCTGTAGCCTCCGAGTCGATGGTGTCCAAAATATCTGTTCCTGAAAGCTGCAAGGTAAACCAGCTAGCGTAAACTCAAGTACAATGAAACTAATCTATTTTGGATCAGGTTCACCATCGTACAGTACATACAGACTCGTAGGCCTTAAAGGTAGCCTGAAGCTGCAGGTAGTTCCTGTGTGTCAGGATGTAGGTGAAGGTTGACTCGTCTGTGCCAAACCTGCCCTCACCTGCCTGTTATGTAAACAAAAAGAAAACAAAATGCTGACATTTAAAAGTGTTTGCACTTGTATTAGATGTACAGTATGTTAGGCTGTTATTTGCACAAGAAGAACTTAAGAGCTCTGCCGTTAGGTGTTAGAGAAGTAAAAGTAAAAACTGTAGAAGTTAACTGTAGTTCCATAACAAATTAAAACAAGATGGTAAATGTCTGTTGCCACAACATTTTGAATGTGATACTTTTAACATTTGTGATACATGTGATACACAAATTAATGGAATATTGTAAAGCCGAAATAAAGATAGTTTCTTTAGCATACAAAATGAATGTATGGTATATGTATTTAAGCTACAGCAGTCATTAGACATAGCCTCTTCGAGTCCTGTTACAGATGTTTAGATTATGGTCTATACAGACATCCCAAGTTCTGAAAACTCATTTCAGGGAGATGCTTATGGACCATTGCTCTGCTAGGAGGTGAATGTCCACCTTTGTTTCACGTCTCTAAGAATTCAACGTGTTCTACCTGGAATGCCCCATGAATTGATCCATCAATTCATCTTCTCATCAACTCTAACCAACTCAACTGTGTTTGCTGATTATAACTATACCAATAACCTGACAGTGTTATAACCAAGTGTCGTCATCAGAATTTTGTTTGGGGTTGCAGTCCAAAAGGTCCAGGTGACTCCTGAAAGCTAAACCTTTGAAGTGCATAACTGGCAATGGCCCTTTGGCAAATTCTTCCTCCTGATCTAGAAATCTCTTAAACTCCTCTAGGTTTAAATCTGGCCTAATGGCTACTTCTGTTGTGACTACGCTCCCTGCTTTGCAAGTTTAAATGGATGGCCATTTCTTTGTAGCCACACTTCACTCTTTTCATTATGCTTGTGGTTTGCTTTTTATGTGCCTAAAGATTCTCTTACTCGCATGTGGACCTGTTTCTGTACGCTCATGTAAACTTTTGTCACTTGGAAGGTGTTACCCACTGCACAAAGCAACTTGCCTGTGATTGGCTACCTACTAGCAAAGCGTCTTCAGGCTAAACGCTTCTCTTTAAGAGTTGGAAGCTCAAAAGTAGAGTCACCATTAAATATACCATAGTCTAATTGAATACTCAAATCTGACTGAGTGTAGGGTGTCTGTTAAAAAGGGTCACCTACAAATACCTACAAACTTTAGCGGGAAATGGGTAGACAGTTTACACTTGTAACTTTGGCAACGTGTCATAACTCAAGACGCAGAATTTCCTGAAACCTAGCCAGTCACAGGCAAGTTGATTTGTCAGGAGGGTAACGCATTCAAAGTAACAAAAGTAGAAAGGAGCTAGTAGGAACAGGTACAAATGAGAGGAGGAAGGAGGGTGCGCACACATAAATTTGAACCACATTTACAGAAAAGGAATACTTATATTTATGATATTTTGGGCGCCGGTGGCACTCTTTTTTTGCGCATGCTACATGTTAAATATGCATGTGAGTGTAGTTTATGAGTGTCTGAAAAAAGTAAAGCTTCCAATAGAATGATTTATTGTGTGTGTGAAATTTTGGCAGAATCTTGACTCCATAGCAGATGGGTCTGGAGTGATGTCACCAAATGTAACCTTTTTACAAAGGTTCTGCCCCCAGGCAATGTGAAGTCACCTATTGAACTGGGGGCCTGAGGGCCTATTGCCCGCCTCCGTTTCAGTCTGAGGAACTTAACGTAGGTTGGCAAGCACAGTGTTCCCAGCCTGGAAATTGCAGCTGTACATTGTGGATACAGGCACTATTCGCCAATAAGAGTAGCATTTCGAAGTACAGGCTGTTGCATTGGGTTGTAGATGCCATTGCACTGGCTTATGAATCTGTGGGGGTGGCCGCCCCCTCTGTTGTTATATGCCATTCTACCAGGAGTGTGTCATGATCTTGGCACCTACAGCTGGCCTAATTTCTCATTTCATTCGCCTGCCTAACTCTACCCTGTTTCCAATAACTACTCATACATTCCACCTGCTTTTGTTTCTTTATATACGGCCAATTCATCCATGTTCCACCAACATGGATGAATTGGCTATTTAGCTATAATGCTTCAAGCTTTAACTTTTAGCTGCTAAATCCATGTTGTTATGTGCGGTTCAGTTACTTTAATGCATGACTTTAAGGCATAATGCAGTTGCTTTAATGCATGACTTTTTATACAGCCTAAATTGGACTGAATAAGAAGGAAATCCTATATTACTCGCATCCACACCTCAAACAAAGATATGGCATCTTGTTCGGCCAATCCCTCGTCTACGTCGTAGCCTTCTTCTCTGCTCGCCTGTAAAGGAGGAAACAAGAAAGTGAAGAGGATGAAACTGGAAGAGGATCAGAATTATGGATGAGGAGAGAGAGGGAGAGTTAGGGGCATGAAAGCCCACAGAGCCAAGTCAAAGAGGGTGGATAACAAAAATGACACTGAGCATTTAATGGGATAACAGTCATCTGCATTACTTAAAAGGAAAACAGATTAAGTTCTCTGGAATGGCACTGCAGTAAAACATGAGTCAATCTGTTTATATTTTTTAGCTTAGGGAAAAGAAAAAGATAAGAAGCAGAGGGTGAATGAGGTGAAAGAGCTGGAAAGGGCATAAAGGGCTTAGCATGCCAAGCTATGTGACGAATGTCCCAGTGGGCGAGCCAGCGATCAAGAGCCATTATGTGAAACAATTTGAGGGAAAACGAACACAAGCCCATTTCATTCTTCTTTCAGAGCCCTGCTTCCCCATATAAGCAGCCGAGCTGGAAAATGTAGATTTGTATCTGATAAGGTAACAACGGTCAGTTTTATACCTGTAGCAGTGAAATAAGCAGGTTCCTAACATCTCCACTGGTATCGTCCTCTATATCCGCCTCCAAGTCTCGCTCATTTACTGAAAGGTAACAGCAAAAAGAATAAAACCTACAGCCTCATAGGTTAATTATTGTGTGCTTGAATTTCAGTGTAACATGTTTTCCTAGAATTATTTTGCAGCCTTAGGTTTGTAAAACAAACACAATTAGTCATTTTACCATTATGATATGAATAACCAAACCAATTTTTTTCATAGTTTTAGAACTTTTCCTCATTTCACCACTTTACAACCACCGTCTTTAATGAGCTTTAAATTACACTGACTAAACAAACCTCGTCAAGTTTAGACACTGTGGTGGCAAGATTATGCTGTGGGATACCTTATTTCAGCAAGGACATGGAAGATTAGATCAGATGTTCACTTTCCACTTGGAAAACAACCCTAAACATGAAGCTAGAGCCACAGTGGAAAAGTTTAGATCAAAACATATTAATTACTGATGTTATGAAATGAGCCAAGGCTCCGAGGCTGTGTCGAGTACTAAAAAAAGCGAACTCATTTTTACATTTTATTTCAGCTTAATATGGAAAAAAAGTCTTTATTCTCAGAATTCTGGCGTTTTTCTCAGAATTCTGACTCTTTTCTCAGAATTCTGACTATAATCCCAGAATTCTGACTTTAATTTCAGAATTCTGGCGTTTTTCCTCAGAATTCTGACTTAAATCCCAGAATTCTGACTTTTTTTCTTAGAATTCTGACTTTAATCTCAGAATTCAGACTTTAATCTCAGAATTCTGACTTTAATTTCAGAATTCTGGCGTTTTTCCTCAGAATTCTGACTTTAATCTCAGAATTAATTCTGACTTTATTCTCAGAATTCTGACTTTTCCCAGAATTCTGACTTTTTTTCTTAGAATTCTGACTTTATTTTCAATATTCTTACTTTTCCCAGAATTCTGTTTTTATTCTCAGAATTCTGACTTCAATCTCAAAATTTTGACTTTTTTTCTCAGAATTCTGACTTTAATCCCAGATTTCTGACTTTTCCCATATTAAACTGAAATAAAATGTAAAAATTAGTGACCTTTTTTTATTTTTAATGGCCCTAATCCTCTTCCATACAGACCAAACATTAACAATTTTAAATTAACTTAAAGAAAAGAAAAAAAAAAACAAGAAAAACAATATTGCAATAAATAAAATCACAATTATATTACTAACTGTAGTTCTGCTCTCCACCAGTAGGTGGTGACATGTTCACGTGAGGCTTCATGAACTTTAGGGATCGTTGAAGCAATTTGGCCAAACGGTTCAATGCCTCATGAGGCTTCATCTCACCATCACTAATATTAATGTCTTAGAATGAGCCACTCACTGCAGGCCTAAATCCAATAGAAATGAAAAACTGATGTTTACAAATGCTCCCCATCCAAAATAAATGAGCTTGAATTATTTTGCAAAGAGAAATGAACCAAGACGGTAGAAACCTGAGAAAGAATTAGAGTAGTAATTTCAGCAAAACTTAGTTCAGTAAAGTATTAATTCACAGGGAGTCAACATATAATACAAATGTACTTTTTATTTATTTATTTAAGCAGTTGTAATGTGAGAAACTAAGAAAATGTATACTTTAGTAAAACCCTGTAATATAAAACTGTTAGATGTTTTGAAAACCTACCCTGGGCATAAGCTTCCTTGTAGCTCAGGATATCCTGTAGGATAAATGAGGAGGATGGTTAGTAAAGTCAGCCTCAACAAGCACCAATGCCTTGATTCTTAGCCCTATGGTTCCCATAACAAACATAAACACAATGTAATCAACGTTAATCTAATCCATCACCTCTCTACAAACCTCATTTGTAGCAGTGCACAGGATCTCCACCAAAACAGCCTCATCAGTCCCCGCCCCTTTCATGGCCTTCCTGAGCTCCTTGGCAAAGAAAACGCGGGGCTCGTCCAACATGGCCACTATGGCATTTTCAAAGCTACCTGTGAGTTCCTTCTTTAGAACCTCCTCCAGCTCCTTGCAGAAAACAGATCTTAAAGTCTTAGTTGCTGTGCTCCTGCATCACAGGACAAACAGAGACCAGAGGTGGGTGGGGTACTCACGTCGTCATATTTTTCAAAGTAGGCCTGTTTGATTTCCACACGCTGAGCTGCAGAGCGGTTGGCCAGGATCTGGATAATAACCTCTTCATCTGTGCCTGGAAAACATGAAGCAATACAGACATGGTGGGGAAATTAAAGCATCTCACACAAAGTAAATGTGCTCAACAATCACACACAAGGCTGTTCATATTCATAAAAAACAGTCACCAGATATAAAGGTTTTGGCTTTAAAAGAGTTTTGAATGTTGCTACTGAACATTTAAGGTGATATATTGATGCTGATTATTGCTGAGATATTAATGAATAAAGATTACAGTAAGTTCAGACTTACCCAAACCTTTACATGCTTGTCTTAAGGCTTTTATATCAGCCGTGACATCAAAATCCTCAAAGGGGACTATGGTGGGCTGGGAATGCAACACATATGTAAAAATATTAGCAGGACATATGTATATGTTTTATTATATTTTGCACTCAAAAAAATAAAGCACAAAAGAAACTGTAAAAGCACTTTGACGCTGCAATGAAACTAAAAAGAGGGTGATGTGGTGTCAGATGATCTGTTATGGTGTTCCATCCAGGAAGTTTCTCTCAATAGGATCAGGGTGCTGGCTGTGCTGAGTCATGGACCAGCAGCAGCCTCATCCCCTACCCACCCTCACTTTGACACAATGCGGCCTTATTGATCTACATGCTGAGAAATCCCTCATCTATCTGCTTCTGACAGAGCACACTCCCTCTGACTGCGCCACTTACAATTTATGCTGTTTTCACCCAAACTAAAAGACTATATCTAGCTGTAATAAATTATATCAACCTTCTGCAAAAGCTTTATGATGTTCAACCTGCTGATTTGCATTTTAATGCATAAATTAAACACAATTCCTTAATTTAAAAACTTTTTAATAATTAAAATGCCCTTTAATTGGATAAAAACGCAGCTTACAGTTTAATATCTCGGATTGTTTAGATCAGCAGAACAAAATGATTCTTACCTGGACGTTGCCCATGTTGTCTGATTTGATTGTTGTTAAAAGTTAAATTTTTTTTTGATAAAAGCTGGCTGCTGTGTGCCCTGATGTGTTGCTGCTATGTGATGTGTCAGGCGTGCGCAGCAGCAGCAGGATGGGCAGGGCTGCATGGATGGACCGGTGCAGGGCGGGCCACTGGTGCGCAGCTGCGTAATGTCCGCTGGATCATGGACGGCGTCAACCACCCCTACTCCACCCATAGAGGGATCAATGCAGGCAGCAAAATGAGTTTGCTTTTACATTAAATAATGCGTTTGTGTCTTTTTTTTTTTCCTTTTAATCCAGGGCATCCAATTCACATGTTTTACGTTTATTTAGCTCAAACCAGTTTGTGCGCATATTCTTATTTACTCCCAGAAAACATTTTATTGAACAATAATTTCTGCCCATTTCACTAAAAACTTCTCTCCCAGAATCCAACTAAAGTCATATAGTCTAACTAGCAGGGATCATTTCTGCAGCTTTGTGCTCCAAAGAAATGATGGTCTGGAAGCTGTTTCATAAAGGTTCATGTTGCATCATCAGGGCTGACAGAGAGGCAGCATGCTCACTGCAGCATCAGTGTTGTCTGTTTCCATCCATGTCTTCATTTTTTTTTCACAATCCTTTCCTGATTTCTCATATCAAATAATTTAAAAAAGGTTTATTTATACATTAAAGTGAAAAAGTTATGCTCACTTCCAGAGAAAACAAAACAAAATTTGATTTCTTATAAATTTGAATATTATATATATATATATATATATATAAAAATAATACAGTTTTTTAAGTGTAGGAATCCAGATTATTTAAAAAGTACACTTACTTAATGAACAGAGCTGTATTCTCTTTTTTATATCATTAGTTGTTCTAATGACTCTTCAGAAGGAAAGGTGATTTGGTAATTACTCTTTCTCCAGTCTGGTGCCTTGATTTGAAAATAATAGCAACTCTTGCCTTAAAACAGGACTTTTGATGACTAAGCAACAGCCAGTGGTGTAAAAAGTTCACACATTTGTTACTTAAGTAGAAGTATAGATACTGCAGTTTAAAAACACTCTGGTAAAAGTTGAAGTATCAACTTGACCTCTTTAATCAAGTAAAAGTGAAAAAGTATGTGCTCCAAAAACTACTTGAAGTTTAAAAGTATAAAGTAACCTTTAAAAAACAGCTAGATGCCACAATATGAATCGAAAGCTTAATTTTTTGACAATTTTGAAAAATTCTTTGAGATACGGCCAAGGACGAGGGAAGTCTTGTTGGTCTCCGTCTCCCGATACGCTCTCACCTTTGTCCGACCTTTCAGACATTTCAACATCTTTTTCTCAATCTAACATTGTAGCATGGCATAGACAATTCACGTTTGCAGTTTGAAGAACACCTGCTTGCTTCTGATGATTTCCTTTAGCTAACGAATAAGTGTTTGCGTTATATGACTCATCCAATTACACTAGTTTTCACTAGATGTGGATGGCGCCAATGATCTGCATTGGATGGCGCACATGATGTGAAATAAATAGTTAAAAACATTAAACCGAAGCCAAGAGTAGTAATTAACGTTTGTTTTACAAATGTATGGAATAGAAAGTACAGGTTCTTATGTGAAAATGGGATGAGTAGAAGTCAGAAGTAGGAAGAAAAATAAATAATGGAGTAAAGTATATATACATAAAAAGTGTACTTAAGTACAGTAACAAAGTATTTGTACTTTGTTACCTGACACCTCTGGCAACAGCCTTAACTGTTTTCCTATTGAGCCCAAATATGAAATTTCTGTCTGTATTGTAGGCCTGTTAACATTACAGGATAAAACAGTTTTTGCTTATGTCAACTTCTATCTTAAAGCTCTGACTCCAGCTCCACGCTTTGTGAGCACAGGAAGGGGCTTCTTTTTACAGTTCTGTTAAACACTGTTCACTCTGCTGCATCAAAACACCTTTTTGACTCAAGTTCCTATGAAAATTATTGTTTTACATCCCTCTGTAAACAGGTACAGTAGTTTTGTTAGTGAGCACAGGATATCCGTGACTGTCTGCTGGACAACTGTAAATTTGGTGATCTGTTCCATTGTTGTATAAGCCACAATATGGTGGAAATAGCATTTTTATAAGACATGTAGTAATATTTACTCCAGATGTAGCTTTAGTAATCAATTAGCAGGTTTATGGACTTAGAAGGAGTCAGTCTGCATCTAAAAGTAAAAAAAAAAGTTAGGAGATGGACCATGTGAAAGCTAGATGGTGAGTTCAAATGGTGTAACACAAACCTTAATGGCAATTACAATTAAGATCAGAGCAAAGAACACAGGCAAGGAACTGGGTTAAAAACAAACAACCTTGGAAGCATAATGAAAGGATTCAGTGGAGAACTATGATAAAAGCAGAGCTTAAACACTGATTCCGGGTTGGACAAACATCAAGCAAACAAAAAGAGCTAACCAGGCAAAGCTAGCAGCAGCTGAGGCAGAGGGAAGGCAAAGCAGATACTGTAGAGGAAGGACTAACTAATAGAGAATAAAAAGTTTGATGTAAAATGTAGTTTTCTTGCTGCAGGTTGTTCTGATCTAGTAGATGAAAATCAGTGATGTGACAGAAGCTGAAGTTGCAACACCTGGACTTTTAATTTTTTTTTAAAGTAAAACAGTAGGGGTAAAAAGTTATATTATTACAATGAAGCTCAGCTACAGTGTCTTTGCCAACACACATTATAATAAGAACATTATTAAGAATCACATATTCAGTAAAGGGGCCAGGAACGGTTCTGCAAGGACCCTGGCCCTAGCTGGCCCCCTGTCTGGAACTGCTTGTCTGTTTTTGAAAAAAGCCTTTCTCTAATTAGCTTCCAATCTCTAACTTATAATAATTAGATTGTGACAATGAAATCACTCCAATGGCGTTAAAGTTGTTTTTTTTTTTTTTATTAGAGTTATAGCATGTTGCACAACAATAAACAACATGCAATAACTCTGTCCTGCCATATGGTGGCACTGTTGTACTGACTGTTCTAAATAGCATTCACACAAAGAAACTTTATTTGAATAAGCAGTGTTGGCATGGACAATTACAGAATGTATTGTTTTACATTGAAGAAAGTTTGTTGAGCTCTGAGACAAGTTGCAATTTTAGTAAACTGGAGTTCTTTATCGCAAAAGTTGTCACATTGATATTGTTGTTTTCTGTAAAAGATATTACTATTTAGACAGCAGTATGGGCTATTTATTTACACACATTTTATTATTACCATCCTAGCAAGAACTGAAAGTTTCCATGAGTTTGCTTTTGTAGAAACCTTTAATCCCAATTGAGAACAGTTTGTACTGTTTGTACATGCAACACAATCCGAGTACATTATATAAATAATTGCATGTGGAGGGTACAACCATTTGTAATCTGCTCGAGCCACAATATACTGGATAACAAGCAATAGATAACATGTAGTTGGCAAAGGAGAGGAGTCAATTACAAAAAGGCATCTGATCATGAAGCCATTCATGTTACACACCAAGTGCATGATTGGTACATCTAAAAATGTGCTTCAAAAATATTCCCAATTTAGAAGACGTGTTGTGATTATTTCATGATTTTCGTGAATTGATGGGGTCTTCATATTCTCGCTGCCATGCATACACAACCATCTTGGTTCTGAGCTGAGTGCTGTTTGACACAATGGCATGAGCTGTCAGTGGTGGGTGGCTAATCACAGGACAGACAGCCTGACTGTTGTTGTTTATGTTTGAAATGATGCCACAATGATTAATTACTTACACTCTGTTGCAGAGGAAGAAAGAAACAAAAATAAAAAACAAGTCATGCGAAGGGATTTTTAGTGGCTGAATATGTGCAATAGTAAGAGGGGAGTGCATTCAGGCAGATAAAATGGGCTAAGGAGGGGACCAAATGCATTATTCACAACATCCACGGTAGGCGGTTTCAGCTTTGGTCCTTTGTTTTTCACTCTGTGTGTGTGGGGAAACTACAGCTTTTGATGAAAAGAGTTCTTCTTTATACCTATAAGAATATGTGTAACCAGGAGAGCCAGGAGATTAGGGTTAACAGCAAATAACAACCTCAGTACTGCTCAACTGTAAACAGCATGCCATATGAAAAGCAGTTGGACAACTCTGACAGCAATGCACGCCATTTCTATAACATCATGTTCTTTGTTAATGAACAAGTACCGGACGCAACGACATCTAGACTCCCACTGTCATATTTGAGAACAAGTTCACCAGTAAACATTTAATTAGTTGATGCTGGATAGTTTTACCACATGCAATGACTTTGTAAAAAAAAAAAAAAACATTGAGCTTTGCAAAAGTATTCATTTCCCATTCAGATATGTTAAACACTTTTTTAATATGTTTAATTGATACTTTCCATGGCAGGCCAGGAAAAGATTCTACTTATTTCTAAAGAAGAAGGAAAATAAAGTGTTTAAATATCAACAAAGTCACTGACTATATGTATACGATAAGGCTGTTTTTTTTATACTACCATAAGTTCAAAACGTATATGTCAACCTGTGTTTCTCTTCTAGATGAAGCCACTCAAGGACCTACTCCTTTCAATAACTCCTTACTTTTATTCAAAGTGTTCCTGGACCAGGATTTCTGTGTTGTTTTGTGCTCGGTTTTATGCAACCATTATTCAGACGTGATAGATGGTGGTTAGCATTGAACCTGGTTTTAACTGGGAATTTTCCTTCCCACTGTAACCATGTGCTTGTTCTTTAAAAAAGATCACTGCAACCACCGGATTTTCTTAGATAGAACAAGCTTTCCCTGATTGAAATAAAAGACTAAGTTTGATTGCATGGCTTTATGACGGATCAAATTGGTATGCATGATCAATCTTGATGTATATTTCTCTACATTTTTTTTTGTATAGAGAGCCATGAGTCAAATTTGTGTAAATGACCCCAATTAAATCAATAAACCTTAGGATGCTTCATAGAGCAGCTGTGGTTTAACTACAAGGAGGCTAAAATTCCACATGCCAACTCTAGATACAAATAAGCTCATTTGTGAATGCAAATGTTGACAGAGGGTTTTATTTAAGGCTGTCATAATAATGGGGGCTTAAATGAAGATGCCCCAGATTGTGAATGTAGCATGAGGAAATAAAAATATTTTTGGGATATGACTGCTTTTGCAAGGCATTTCAAATGGAGAACGTTTAATCAAACCATTTCCTTCATTAAGCTGTAGTGCAAAGCTTTGTTATTCCCATGATTGGTTAATCCAACACATCGTTTTCATCCCATTAATAATGCATTTTGCCCAAAGACAAGGAATTGCAGTGGTGTCTGTTGTTTTACTCCCATGTCTTAGAGCCTGAGAGCCCATGTTCTCCTTCCTCCTGAAGTTTTTCTTTTTGCTCTCTCTGTGTTTTTCAACAAGCGCTGAGCTCAAGCCGAGGAACTCAGGTTTTACAGTTGGATGATTGTCTGCTCAGCTTACTAGCACAGGCATGAATCTTTTACATACCTTCAAGATGTATTAAAGCTGATAAAACATACAAACTATGACAGATGTGCAGGCAGGTGTGCAGATAAAATAAATGTCCTTTTTAAAGCAACAAGGTTGCTTTGAGAGCTCTGTAAATAGGTCTGTCTGGACAGAAGACCTAAAGGGCTTACAAGGCCCTTTTCACTTAGATGACATGAAGAGGGAAAAAAATGTACCAAACACGCTGGTATATTTTTAGCTTCCCTTTGTTCTCTGAGCTCTCACTCAGCGAGTATAGAAGGATCAAATCATCCCAACAGTTATCATGCCCTCTCCCCTGAATCCTTCTCTGGGAAGTCCCAGGGGCAAACGTCAACCATTTTTGCGCTGCTTAGAACTGCAGGTTTATAACTACTGCGCAAAGCTTTCTCTTTCTTCTTTTCAGGGGATTTTTTAGTCTGAGCCATGCCGCTGTGAGTGTGCGAGGGCTCGTAGTCACGGGAGAAAACCTCGACGTCTCTGGTTGAGCTCCTCCTCCTCTCAGTAACCATCCCTCCACCCTCAGAGGACTGGCTAACCCGTCTCCTTTCCGATGGTGGCTTGCTGGATGAGCTACGCCTTTCCTTGCTTTTCTCCCTCGTTCTATCCTTCTCTGATTTGTGGGCGGATGAGGAGGAGCCCTTACGTTTCTTATTGTGCAAGATGGGACTGTTGCAGGTTTTTTCCTGCTTAGGAGAAGGGGGGCCTCCGTAATCCCAGGGGCAGATTTCCACCATGAGAGATGGGGGCTGTAAGAGGCTCCCTGTGGACTTGGAGTGGTCTGAGTGGAGTCCTTTAGGTTTCCCATCAGTTGGTGTGACACTTTTCTTTCTCCTGATCCTGTCAGGAGAGATGGAGTCAGAATCTCCTCCAACCATGGGCTGCTCATCAAACTGCCAGGGGCTCACGTCCGGCTTGAGAGGGAGAGGTGATTTTGGTGGCCTAGCCTTCCTCTCCTCCCTTTCTCCCCCTTTCTCCTTAGAGCGCCGCTTGTTTGATGGAGACTGCCCAGGTTTCTGCCTCTGCTGAGACCGACTGACTTTGGCAGTTCCTGAGCTGCTGCTACTGCCCCTTCGACCTGAGGCAGGTTCTGATGGAGCAATGGAAACATGCTTCTGGATCTTTGACTCAGTGGGAGTCTGAGCTTCATCCAGCTCCCAGGGACAAACCTCCGAAACATCATAGAGGCTCCTCCCTGTCTCAGAGCAAATGGATGGCTGACTGCCGCTTACCTGAAAAAGAAATATGTAATAAAAAAGACAATGACATTAAGATGACTTTCTTACTTAAACATTAAGCTCAGAACTAAAAGAGATCAGTTTAGGGCTCTTCTGTCAAACTGTTAAAATAATAGGCTCTTTATGTTACATTGAAAGATGTCTGCAGTGCACTCTTTATACTGTAATCCTACTTTTTCTAAAATATGCATTCATATCAGCTGACTTTGATAATCAAGTTTTAAAACAAATTTGACCCCTTTTTTAATTACTTTGCTTTGGAAAAGTATGTTGGAAATGGACATCTCTTTTTCAACAATATGATTAATCCCTTGCAAACAACTGTCTAAGTGTAAAGACTTATCTAGTTATATTCTTTCATTTTCATTGAAGGTTTTAATATTTTAGAAAGAGTGAAGACTTAGCAGAGATATAAACAAAAAGGCACAGGAAAGGAAATAGTATTTTCTACAACATGCTCTGTCTAGAGGTCCTTTAGACTGAAAGAGAGGGCAAGACTTTAAACAGATAACAAGAAGGCTAAGGACCTGAACTTCAGAAGGTTTGTTTGATGCAAACATTTTTCCTAGTATTATGTTAATATTTGTAAATGTTAGTGAGGAGAAGGATTTAGGAGAATAACAAATAGGTTATGGATTTCCCAACACATTAATCATAGCGTCAGGTTGGGTGGAGGTTTTGAGTTTTGCTGATTTAATAAGTACTAACAGGCAATTGAGGGAAAAATCCAGAAAAAGTGCAAAAGTACTGAAAACCAAACAAAATCAAATAAACGTCAGGGAAAATTCATGAGAGGAGCAAGAGACAAGGAAGCAACAAAACAACAACAAGAAACCAGCCCTGAGTGAAGGCTCTGCTGCTCTTTAAAGCCCAGCTCTCTGATGAGACTGATAAGCTCCACCTGTGTAGACTACAGGTTCTCCACCAAGATCCTCTCTGGAAGAGATGCATCACTCACATTCTCACACACACACACACACACGGGAACCCTGACACATAGTGTCTTGATAAAGTATAAAAAAATTAATCTGAGTCTTCCCTTTTTTGTTACGCTACATAGCTTAAAGTATTTTTGATATTCTTTAAAGGTATAGACCAACAGAACGCAGTACATAGTAGTGAACTGGGGGGAAAACAATTTTTGCTTTTGAATATTTTAACTAACAGAAATAAAAACTGTAGCAGTTGTTTTCCTTCGTTCCACTTTACTGTGAAAAGTGTCATGAAGACCAATGAAAACAGCACAGAGGCCAGGGATAATGGTTATGGCAATGTTTAAAGCAGGGTGAGGTTATACGACAAAATCCCAAATAAGTATGCAATAACTGCCAACCCACTAAGCTGTGACTCTGTTTAAACTCTGTCTAAAATGACAGTTTGTGCAAGAAGAGCATAGCTTAAAGATGATGGTAATAGGTGCATGGAAGCTCATTAGAATAGATGGGAAGATAAAAGCTAAACACATAAGGGTCTAGAAAGGATCCTGGGAGACAACCTGTAAGAAGCTACAAAACACTTAAAAGTAGATGTGAAGGATCACCTTCCACCAGAATGACAACACTAAAGTCAGACCTGGAGCTGCAGAGGGGTGGTTAAAACCACAGCCTTTTTAGTTTGAGAAAGACATTATCAAACTACAGGCCTAAATTCACAAGCTGTGATGGGAATTCACAGGCCACATCCAGGTATATTTTAGAAAAAGAAGCTGGC
This sequence comes from Cyprinodon variegatus, assembly GCF_000732505.1. Taxonomy (NCBI): domain Eukaryota; kingdom Metazoa; phylum Chordata; class Actinopteri; order Cyprinodontiformes; family Cyprinodontidae; genus Cyprinodon; species Cyprinodon variegatus. The sequence goes on from NW_015150616.1 coordinate 247,471, forward strand.
TGTGAAAAGATGGTAGATGCACCGGTCAAGAGGACCTGCAGCTACAGCGAAAACACATTTTTGACTGAGGGTAATTCCAAATGTATATAGAAATTCTCTGGATTTTATCTATAAAATATGTGTTCTATGTTTCATTTTCTTTCCTGTTTAGAAACTTTGTGTTGGTCAGTTCAGCTAAGCTCCAGGACAATCCATTGTGGATGCACCATGACATAATGTTATACAGTTACAGATGAATAAATATGTGTAGGTTACCTATACATGCGCTCAGTATTACCTGTTGTTTCATTATTCCCATCTTCAAGGGAGTCTTGGAGTACTCCACTGATTGGCTAATGATCATTTTGGGGAAATGCTCAGGCATCTCATCCACTTCTGACAGAGTTCTCTCTGCCGGTGCCTTCTGACCCTTCTTACTGCCATCTTCCACACTTTGAGTCTTGTTAGAAAGTACTGGCATCTTCTCCTTGGCACTGGTAATCACACTCAGAGATTTCTGCATGATGGAAGTCCGCAGGTGGATGGGTTTTTTCTCATGGGTGAGGTTATGAGCGCTGGCAGACTTCCAGAAGAGCGGAACGGACTCAGTGGACTCAGCGGACTCTAGCCTCGGCAGAGTCCCGGCTGGTTCCAGATGCTTTTTGTGTCTGCGGCTAATAAGGGACCCTAGAAAAGACCCCTCTCCAACGGGAGTCATTTTGTCTCCTGGAACCGAGCCAGTTTGGCTTCCAGTTTCAGCATCCTGCTCACAAACATGGTCAAAGCTGAGTGACTTCGTCAGCCCTGTGACCTTGTTTTTCAGAGAGTCGTCTCGAAGTTTTCCTGGGGAAAGATTTATAAACAGAGAAGCGTAAAAGAAGGCCACATTTTCTTTGATGTCACATTAAGTAGGTTATACTTTTTGAACCTATCTATCATTATTCAGACAAAGTCTCTAGCTGTGCCCTATTTACCACGTAGTCTGTGTTTTAGTCATTTTTTCCCTTTTGTCACAGACTGAAACATTTTATTTCAAACTGGAGGGATAGCATAAAGCATAAAACAAGCATAAAATATGAAGTATGAGACATTCAGACTTTTATGTTGTCACTCAGGATTCAATCACGAATCTCCAGTTACACTGGTTTATTGCTCAAGGGCTACAAAATGTATTAATCAAACTTTCATATGACAATGATGATTTTTAACATGCTCATTTGAAATGGATGTATGACACAAAGTTTATCAATGGAGACAGTCAAAGCTTTTTTTGTTTACAGCAAAGAGCAAACTACACCATCCTGTTCGTGAGAAAAAATGTCTTATTATGTGATTGCACGCATTCAAATGAGGCATTCTGCATGTAGATTGAATAGATAAATCTAGACATCTATATATATATCTATATATATAGACATCTATATGAAAATAACAGGATGGTTTGTTGACATTAATTAAAAATCTCCCTGCAGCTCCAGGGTTACCTGTGGAGTACAACAGGGATCAGTGCGATGGCCAATTCTGTTTATCATAGGCTCCCAATTGATATAATTGGTAGACAACTTAAGATTAATTTCAACTGTTATGCTGATGATATTCAGCTATACATGTCTATAAATGCAGATGAAATTAACCCATTACATAGAGAACAGGCATGTCTTGGCGACCTAAAAACCTAGATGACTCTGAATTTCTGCTTCTGAATGCAGACAACACGGAAATTGTTGTTGCTGGACGAGAGTCTTTAAAAAAATAATCTGATTAGTCAGGTTTAGTCAGGATTAAATTGATCTCAGATAATAAAGTGAAAAAAAATAAAATGCGTTTATTTTAGGATCAGGATTGATCCTTATTTCAGGATCAGGACCTGTCTACAGTAGAATATTCCAAAAGTTAGAAGTATCCTGTCCAGGGGTGATGCTAAGAAACTAGTCCATGCATGTGTTACTTTAAGGCTGGACTACTGTAATTCTTTACTATCAGCTTTTAGCTTATCCAAAATGCTGAAGGCAGGGTTCTGATGAAAATTAAAAAAGAGAGTTCATATTTCTCTTATGCTAGATTCTCTTTATTGGCTTTGAAATATAATATACACTATATTGCCAAAAGTATTTGCTCACCCATCCAAATTATTGGAATCAGGTGTT
>NW_015150616.1:250531-256716 GCF_000732505.1 Cyprinodon variegatus
TCCCATAAACACACTCCTAAACCTTGTGGACAGCCTTCCCAGAAGAGTTGAAGCTGTTCTAGCTGCAAAGGGTGGACCGACGTCATATTGAACCCTACGGATTAGGAACGGGATGTCACTTAAGCTCATATGTGAGTCAAGGCAGGTGAGCAAATACTTTTGGCAATATAGTGTATATAATCAGAGATCTGATAATTCCTTATGTTCCAAACAGAACACAACACTCTCAGTCTGCATTTTTAATAGTGGTTCCTATAATTTCTAAAAGTAGAATGGGAGGCAGATCTTTCAGTTATCAGGCTCCTCTCCTGTGGAACCAACTACCAGTTTTAGTCCATGAGGCAAGGCTTAAAACTTTCCTCTTTGGTAAAGCTTATAGTTAGAGGGGCACAAATTATCCTGAGCTATCTCTATAGTTGTGCTGCTATAGGCTTACACTGCTATGCTTTGTGTGCGATGCACCAGTATGAATAGTGACAAAACAGGTCTTCTGCATCTGGACATATAAACCCAATAACTGAAGAACTTACCCGCAGACGGCGCTCCTTATGCAGAAGACAATGAGCAAAAATAGAGTATTTAACTTATTTATACCATCTTTCCTGTTAACATGGTGATATTAACCTAAAATGTAGTTTGTAAACATGGTCTACAACAGAGATATTTAACCTCTGAAGTTGAAAAAGCCATTTCCCCCTGAGTCGAGGCAAATAAAGTAGTTTAGAGCGGCAAATTTGACATGACCTTTTAATAAAACGTATTACTTTAGTTAATATCTGCTCTATGAAATCTGTTGTCATTTGTTTCGATTTTTAGGTTTTGAAAAGAGGAAAAAAATGTCTTCTATAGGATGTTAATTTGTGCTGAAATTCCATATAAAAAAGCTTCCGAGTTAATGACAAAGAAAGTGATCTAAAAACAACATAAATATATTTTTGGTTCATTTAATGTATTGCTTTTGGAAATTTCAACTCAGTATTTTAAATATTTTAACTGCGAAAACCTTCCAGATGTTTGTATGTTGTCATACCTTTATCGGTTCTTTATCACTTTAGCCACTATTAGGAGCCTTTATTGAGGGTCCAAAAAGCTGCAGCTTGCAGACCACCAGTCTATAACATCCTCTTTTCAGCTGCACACTGGGGCAAAATGCACGCATAGCTGCAGACTTACCTTGACAGCTCGCCTCCAGCTGGTTTCTCCTCAGTGTGCTACGGTTGCTTCCGTGCTCACTGCCATCATCTCGGCTGCACTGGCGGTGCAAGTGCATGGTCTCTGGAATCTCTGTAATCCGTTTCATCAGGGTGCGACCCAGGCCTTTCTTTGAGTTGCGCTTCTTTTGAAGATGAGGGTTGTTGGCAAGCATCTTCTTCCTTTTGTGGATTTCCAGCTGGGCGTACAGCTTCTTCAGCTCTTCCTACATGAGAATTGTGTAAATGTCTACTTGTATTTGCAAACTTGTTATGTTACATAAAATATAAAAAATTGTTTGCACCCTTAAAGATTCTTTCTATTTTTCCCCTTTTTTCTGGGTTTGGTAAACAAACAAAGCTTGATCTAATATAAGGTTTTATTTGGGACATATCTACCAACAGATCACCTGTGATTGATGACTGGAAATGTCATCTGACTCATTCAATGACTGAACAACTAACAGTCTTTACCATCACTGTCTTTTTTGCAGGATTGTTCTGGTTTGGCCATACTGGAAGATTCCTTTATGCATGAACTGCATGTTTAAAGGGGTCATAGAATGCAAAACCGAGTTAACATTGTCATAGCTGAATAGCGATAGTTCAGTGGGTGAAATGGACGTACAGAGAATTTCAAACCCCACATCCTTTCTCTGCAAATCTGGACCGGACCACTCACTGGACCGGACCAGGCATTCGAACCAAGCCGCCAGCTCCGGGGCTGGTCCGAACCCAACCTGGGTCCTTCCCCCCACCTGCCTTACGCCGTTGTCCAGGCTACCGTCACTGGGTTGCCAGAGCTGATAGCTCAATTCTGCTGCACTGTATGTGACCAAAATCCCGGACGATTTTGAAATTCCCCCCGGACATTTTTTTAGGTATGAAAAGTAGGACATGTCCAGGAAAAAAAAGAGGAAGTCTGGTCACCATATCAACAATTTCAATGTTTCAGTGACTGAGTGCTTGTTGCTATGACGAGCATTGTAAACCGACCAATCAGCGCACAGCTCATCTAAATATTCATGAGCATACCATAAAAGGAAGAAAACCTGTCGTTTCGATATGGGGCTCTTAACCAGGCTTGCATTAGGGCTCATAAAACAGCAAATATGCCATTTTCTGCCCAAACAGTGTTACACACCCTATTCAGAGAACTTAAGGACCAGCACCAAATACCCTATAGAATCATTCTATGACCCCTTTAAAGCTGTGCAACATCTCCTTTCAGACTTTGATGAGCCCACATCATAACCTTCAAGTTATATATTAATTTTTCTCTGGCCACTCACAGGTGGAAATGAGTTTGCTTTGGATTTGCTTGAGCTTAAGCTCAGAAACTGATTGTATGTTTTTTTTCCTTCTTATTTGTGCTAGAGACCCAAATGTGGTCATTTAAGTACTGAGCAGAAAAAACAACCAACCCAACCATTAACTTTAAGTATGATTTCTGAAAAAATGGGTTCATTGTATGCCGAGTTTAAGAGCCAAATAAGTTCCAAAAAGTTTATAAAAATGGTATTTATTAATTTTGAACAAAATCCTCCACCTGTTCTGTTTTATCTTAAGATCCCTGAGCTCAGGTTGGCCATGCCGTGGAGCACACTTTGTATTTTGATTGACAGCCAATGCGGCTCTGTTTCAATTACTGTTTTATATTTCAGAAAAGCACATGTTGAAATTCTTTTTCATCTTTTTGACCTTAGTCAGATGCAGGATATTGTTTCAATTTGTGGGACACCAAGACAAAATTGAAAAATGTGGCACAGTCCAACACAAATCAGATTGTCAGTTGACAGGTAGATCAGATCATTGCACTGTGCTCTGATAACAATTTTCTTCTGTTTGTAGCCCCTTTTAATACAACTGGCCGGCATTAGATATTGCACACAGCACTGAATAGATGTTACGTAATACACACTGCATTAATATCCAACTCAGTACCGTTCACTAAATGTTCGCAAAATCTCAGGCTGCGTCTATCCTGTGCAAACGTGGCACATAAAAAGCAGGGGGTGGGAAATTGATTCTTTACATAGGGTCTCCAAATAATGATTATTCCATGTGAATAAGGATAAAGATAAAGTTTAAAGTTTTTTGAATTATCTCAAACATTAAAGAGTGACAAAAAGGTGTAATTATTCATGTAATTTTATACATGTTAGATCTGCCATAACAGCCATTTCACCAATTTCAGAATAAAGGTAATCCAATTCATTAGAGCAATCTTACTGTAATTCCTTCTACTGTAACATCATGTAGCAGTAAAAATAAAATATGTATGTTTGGAATCAACCAGTGGAAATCATATTCTGTTTGTACTCGTGATTTTAAAAGTTGCCTCACCCGTATGTCCTCTGGGTCCAAGCTGTGCTCGCTCCAGGCAGACGTGATGCTGCTGTTGATGTAAGAGCCGGATCTTCCCATGTCCAGCTCCTCCTCATAGGCCTCAGTGGCGATATCGTCTCGGGCCGGAGCACCTTTGGTAACAAACTAAACCAGATTAAGACAAAGGTGTTAAGATAGTTGAATTCACGGTGTACAGTCCCTAAAATCCCAATTTTATTTAATATGCAGCCTTAACAAATGTGTATTTTGCTCTTAAACACTTTAATTAGGTTAATGTTACATAAGAACATAATGCGACAAAAAGGGAATCATTACATTAGAAGCAGTGCACTGCAGGCATCAGCATGATGAAGATTTCCTGCTGGCAGGCATTTCCATGACACGCAATAAACACACCCCATCACGTATGATGTATGAATATTATATGATAACCAATTAGGACATCCATAAACTTCATTAGTGTACATAATTCACCAGCCACCTGAGTAACACAATAAATGATGAGAAGAACGCAGTCCCTGTGACTCAATAAGGCATAAAAGAAAAAAACTAAATCTGAAGGAAAAAATAGAGAATAAGGTTGTAGTCAGAGAGGAATTCAAGTTTTAAAGAGAAATCTTATTTTTCTTTGGAGTTAGTGTCTATAAAGTCAATAATGGTTACTGCTACAATTTCTCAATTGATATATCTGGATAGATGGGGAAAAAATGATAGAAACAGAGATAAAGAAAACACACACTGTATCATGAACGCAAACAGATGGACCTAGTATTCAAGGAGAGACAGTCAGTAAGAAAGTTCAAAACGTTTAACAAACAAAACAAAAGCGGAGCTGTGGCTCGCGGACACTGCAGACGGGGCACCGCTCAATCTCAGACACTCTGGTTTAACAGTCCAGTCCTAGAAGTGCTGCAGTCCCAGAGATCATGTTGGAAGCCGATCCTGGTCAGGGATCCAGAACAGACAGGAACAGACAGGGACAAGATCCAGATCAGGCAGGAACAGAACAGGTGGCAGGATCCAGACTTCCAGGCATCCACAGGCACCCAGGAGGGTTCAGAGTCTGACTGGGACCAGATACATGACCAGGTGGTCACGCACAGGAGCAGACAGGATCAGGTGCAGACAGGCAGGCACAGTGGAAGAGGGTAGCCGAGACAGGACGAAGAACAGGAACTAGATGCAGGACTTTAAACTGGTCTCCCCCCTGGAGCCAGGCTTACTGGATAAAAACTGAACCTCCCCACATATTGAGCCAAAAACCCAGAGGACTCAGCAGGGGAGGAACAGTGGACGATCAGGAGACAAGACAAACACAAAAACCCTCTTTCCACTGGCTGCTAGGATCCAGGACATGAACCATGAACTAAAACTGAACAGACAGACTGACAGAAAGACAAGAAATGATCTGGCACTGAATGCTCAGGCTGAACTGAATATAACCAAGAGGAAACAGGTGAGAGGAATAAATTATAATTGAGGCAGGGAGGGAAAACGACAGGTGAAAGGAATGACTAATTAAGGGAGAGCAAACAGGCCAGATCATGACACACTGGGTGTTACGTTAAATAGAAAACGAGATCAAAGGTGGTTTTCTATTGCCTGATTTAGAACTAGAATCCATCATGAGAATCTGCCTGCAGACCTGCACTGTCAGGAGCCAGACCTGCACTGTCAGGACCAGAAGTTTACTCAGGAAGTGGTATTCAAACCATTCGAGAATAGCGCATAGCAAGTTTTTGCTGCCGGAACAGAGTTTATGACTTAAACTGAGCAAAAGAGAAGTATAAATTACACAGTAAGCAAAAATAATTACAGTTTACAGTTTAGGAAACCTCCAATGTCATTTAGAAAATATCTTGTAGACCAAATGCATTTTTACATCCAGTGTTCCAAATACAAAGACTTATTTCTATGTAGCACATATCTATAATTCCAGATAGAAGTTTGGTAGGGAGTAAAATTGTGAGTGCACATAAGTTTCCAGCATAACAAGACTTGTTTGTGAAAGAAGCTAGCTTCACAGGGAGTTGGAATCAACTTTGTTTTACTTTTAAAGTCTTTGAATAAACTCGCGGTTCTTACAGAGCAGGAAACCTCAAAGTGCAGCTCTGCAGCCAGGGTTACTTAGTGCAGGCCTGGGTCCTGAATGTGCAGGCCTGGGTCCTTACAATGCAGGTCTGCAGCCAAACCTCTTTCGAATCTGTCATACTGTAAGAAAGTCATTCCAAATATCCGTAAATATCTTTGGCTGCAATGCTGCAATTCTTCAACCTGTCACACAGTACGATGTAAGATCACAGACTTAAAACGAAGATTACTTCTTGGTTTTCCTAAAATTCTTCCTCTGTGATGGTCCACAATTGCATGCATTTTGCAGGCTATAGGGAAACAGATTGGGTTACAATAAAAAATACTAAAGGTATTCCAACAAAGTTGAAAAAAAAAAAAAAAAACCTGGACTTTGTTTTCCAAGTTTGAAGACATTTTGCTCCCCATCCAGGAAGCTTTTTCAATTTCAAATGTCTGGAGTAGGGTTTGAGTTCTAGGCTTATAGAGTGGCACAAACAAAAGCCATGTTGTGGCTTAGCAAAGAAGCAAACTGAACCACTGAACCAGAGCAGGTCCATCCCTTAGTAATGGGAA
>NW_015150616.1:256958-259326 GCF_000732505.1 Cyprinodon variegatus
GGAGTCCACCCCCTCTGTTTAAGGTTGGTTGTACTTTCTTCACATGAATGGCTTCCTTCAAAACCATTTTAAACCACCTGTCTTCTTTGTCCAAAATGTGAACATTGTGGTCCTCAAACAAATGTCCTTTGTCCTTAAGGTGTAAATGTACAGCCAAGTCTTGTCCAGGGGAGGTAGGCCGTCTGCTTTCAGCCATGCATCTGTGGAGAGTTTGTTTGGTTTCTCCAATATAAAGATCACAGCATTCCTCAATGCATTGAACTGCATACACCACTCAGTTCAAAGTTTTTAACGTTTTTAACTTTGTTGACTATGGTCTGGATGACTGAACATCTTTACCAGCACAATGAATGCATTGCAACTGTCCAACCAGGAGTGCTTTCTACTGAGGACTGCTCTACAGATTCATGCTTGTCCCACATTGGCTAGAAGTGAGTATGCACCCTGCTAAACACATATTGAGTCAAAAACTTTCGAACAATTTTATTTAAAAAATAATAGTAAGAAATAAAAGCAACTCTCTTCAAAAAAACATCTGGCATTACTGAAATTCTCAGAGAAAAGAAAGTAGGCACAACTGAAAAGCTGGTGAAAAATGTATGAATCCTCTTTCTCAATGTCTGGGATATTTGAAAAAATTTTCTATCTGGAAAAGTAAATGTAGGTACCACCATTAGATCAGTGTTATATCCACAGCATGGCAATCTGACACAAGTTATACAGTATGTGACATTAGTTGTCATCCTGGGAGTACATTCTTCAAAGGGTCTGTCAAAAAACTCTCAAATGAATAAAGAATGGGATCTCAATATCCTCAAAGAGCAACTTCTTCCAACCATACAAACAGTTTGATGATGATCTTTGGATTTTAGAGCATTATGGAGGATCATACAGTATAATGAAGCCAACTGATATCAAAGTGGCTGAAAGCCTGTGGTTATTTCTCACAAAGCAGATGGCTTAATACAAGCCAACAAACTATGAACATCTGCGAACATTGATGAAATGAGAAGGGTCAGGATGGACCCAGATGGTGATATCCAGCATCCTAGTGGAATTAGTTTCTGAAATCCCAAACAAAAACAGGAGGGAAAAAAAGGTCAATTGAATTTTTACATGGATTTGAATGACCTTTCTGCTGCAATTAGAATTTCTGTTAAGGATCTTTTATATTTAAAATAAACATATTTGTAGGTAAAATCTATTAAAAAGCAAAAATGATTGGGAGCGCCTGCGATGCAGGGGAGCCATCTGCAGACTCTTTAGTCCTGGATTCGGCCGTCACAGGTTCAAGTCCCCACCGGATGGCCTTTTTCTCATGTCTTCACCCTCTCTCTAATCCCATTTCCTATCTACCTACTTTCAAAAAGTACCAAGATAAGGGCCACTAGAACCTAAACAATAACCTTTCAAATAAATTAAAATGATTTGTTGTTATTTAGCAAAACATTGAAACAAACAGATAAACAACAAAGAATAAAAAGTAACAGACTAGCTACCGCAAAAGCTTTTAACCATGACAGTCAAGAGTTTATTGTTGTTGGGAGGATACTGTATATGAATGATGATGATAAAAGCTTTATTTTGATTACAGAGCCTCAACAAACAATAATGATGAAACAAAGGCAGAGAAGAACTAAAGCTATAAGGATACCAGACGAAACATGAAGCACCAAAGTAATCTAGAGAACAAGACTGCAGGATAACAGGAGCAATAATAGGTTTGGCAATGGGAGGACCTGGCAGAGGAATGTCTCAATAGAGGCTTAAATGATGGGGAGGGTTGGTTACTGAAATGCAAAACAGCAGATACAGATTGCAGCTGTAGGGGAAAGAAGGGAGATAAATTTAAATGAGGAGACTGGCAGAAAAATAACACTAAATACGCAGGTACTGACTACACAGAAAAAAACGGACCTAAAACAGAATTAAAACACGACAGAAGGGAGACAGTGAGAAAGCAATAAAAGGACTGAATAAATGGAAGATAACAGAAACTTAATAAGCAGTGACTGGTCATTAGGGGCAGGTGGGAGACAGATACAAAACAAGTATAACATATGATTTTAAATCAATATATTTAGACATATCAGTCTACCTTATCTGGATTCCATTAACTAACATGCAACGCAAGCAATCTGTTATGTAACTCAAGTATTTTTTTTTTGTTCTTTTCTGAGTCTACTTCCTACTTTTTTAAAATTAAATGGACCCAGATTTAGTGAAATCATTGGAATGTAAAGCACATTCTTTAAAGGTATAGTGGAAGATTTTACCAAGTTTTTGAAAAAAACCTGCCCTCTACAATAAAGAAAAAAATGCACATGTACAACCCTGTAGCTGCCCCAAAGCAGAGATGGGAAGTAAC
>NW_015150616.1:260606-308235 GCF_000732505.1 Cyprinodon variegatus
TTTTCATGAAACGTTAAGCTATTGCCTTTTATTAAAAGGACGGGTCTTTGGAGGAAAAACTGACAAATAAAACAGGAACAGTGAAATGATTGAAGTCCCTCTTTATGGCTGTTTTTACGTTAAACTTTTTACTAAATAATTTTTTTTCTGTGTCCAAAAAAACTTTGATCAAAATCAATTCCAGGTGCTTTTCCACTTGTGTAGAAATATAAAGTCCAGATATTACAGCAGCACAATAAACAGATATTAAATTTCCACCTTTATTGGAATTACACTTGTGAGGACCGAAGATGTCCAAATATTTAGTCGGGTTCCGTGAACAGATGCTCCATGAAATGAATGCCCTCCCATTGCGCTCAATTATCCTAGTGTGCTCAATGGACTTGCGCTTCTGAGGAGCCTAATTAAGAAAGAATAAAAGAAGAGGGAGCGTATTTCTCACGCAGCAGGAGAAAGAAATGTTTTCCATCAGCCCTAAAGACACCCGCAGGAGTACTCAGCTAAATTACAATAAGCACTTAGGCAGACTGATTGAGTTTAAGGTAATGATAGTAAATGAGCCAGTGTGGATTTGTGCCTCACAGCTTGCAACTATCAAACAGAATTAGGATGATAAATGTGTTGTAAATGGATATCTATAACACATTAGTATGAAGAAGCCAGCAATGGAAGTTTTCCTGAATGCCATCCATCCTTTAATACAAAGCAACATTTTCCCAGTCCGAATATTTTAGTTTATAGACAGGCTGTTACACAATTTGTGAACAGTTTTAATGTATTTTTATTTCTTAAATAGCTACAAACTAAAAAAAGATAAGATTTATCACTCACTAGTGACATACAAAATAAGGAAAGCTACTTAAAGCTACTGATTGTTCATTTTTGTAAAATCAATCAAACCTACTTAATTTACAGATTTTCCCCTATATATGACGTCACATTTTAATATCCAAATTTTAAATTAAGCTTAAGCAAAAATTCAGACTGAAAGACTACACCCCCAACTCTTATCCCTCTAATGTTCAGCTGTTGCACTGCAAAAAACTTAAGTATAGGTAAGTCAATATTTCTTGAAATACTGTAAGGGCATTTTCTCTTGATTTGAGCAGGTTAGTTAGAACATTTGTCAGTGAAATAAGAAATATGCTTAAAATAAAATTACTCTATTATCTTATTTAAAGTACACAGTGGGGAAAATATTAATTCAAGTGATAGATCATCTTATTTACCTGTTGAAATTAGGGGCATTGGACTTAGTTTTTTTTGCAGTATATCAGTGCTGTAAACAGCTGTGCGATGGCCTATCACCATTTATGACTCTAGTTAATAAAGCCTGTGTTCATTTAACTGGCGTTTCTCCACCATCGAGCTGCAGCCCCCCTCCACTCCATCTCGACCATCAGCCTCGCTTTCATCTGGCTCCCTTCCTCCTTTGGCCTCCATTCCCCTATCCAGAGGGAACACGTACCTATCCTAATTCATCTGCTCAATCATAACATCATAATTTTCCTTGCTTTCGCCTTCCAGTCAGAGGCTATATTTCTCCATCCATCCATCCATCCATCCATCCATTTTCTGACACACTTTATACCGGGTGAGGTCGCGAGGGTTGCTGGTGCATATCTCCAGCTGTCTACTGGTGAGAGGCAGGGTCCACCTTGGACAGATCACCAGTCCATCGCAGGGCAACACAGAGACAAACAGGACAAACAACCATTCACACACACACGCACACCTAAGACCAATTTAGAGAAGCCAATTAACCTAGCAGTCTGTGGGAGGAAGCCGGAGTACCCGGAGAGAACCCACGCATGCTCAGGGATAACATGCAAACTCCATGCAGGAAGATCCCGGGCCGGGAATCCAACCCACAACCTTCTTGCTAGCTGCTAGCTGCAGTGCTAGTTGCTAGCCGCTATATTTCGGATATGTATCAATACAACAACAAATTGTAGGTCAGACTGCATGCACAATACCAGCTTCTGTCAGTGAGCCCCAGGGCAGCTGTGGCTACAATGTAGCTTGCCACCATCAGTGTGTGAGTGTGCGCGTGAATGGGTGAATGAATGTGGTGTAAAGCGCTTTGGTCAAGTCTCCTAACTTGAATAAAGGCGCTATATAAGTACATACCATTTACCATTTACCATAAATAACTAATCAAGATTTTACTAATATAATATTACATTTACACATTTAATGCGTCTACGTGAAAAAAGCATGACATTTAAACAAGAACATAAAAAGTTCTAAAGTCAGTAAGTGTAACTGTTGCTTTTCGCTTCAGCTTTTTTATCAACAGTTGCTTTAAAGGTGGCTTTGGGTAACTCAGAGTTAGAGCTCGAATACTCAAAGATGGATCCTGTGTAACAGATTCTTGAAATCTCAACTCAGATCTCTTGCCTGGATACAGTCAGTCCTTTAACCAAACTTTAAATAATACTTCTTTTTATAGTAAAGATTTAGTACTTAGAGCTCCATCGCTGGCATTGCAAAGAATGAAGAATGGGCCCATAAAAACATTTCCTGTTGGTTCTACCTCAGTGATATTTGTAAAGGTGTGTGTCACACCCGCTGGGTGTCTGTAATAGGCTGTGTCCAACTCTACTTTAAGGGGCCTGCTGCTCTACAGACATGATTAAAGACATGCTTGCCTTTTATCAAGCCTGGCCCACTTTATTAGTCAGAATCAATATAGGTTATTATATCTATTTAGGTCGCTCCATTTCTCCCCATTCTTTTCCCCTAACCTTCTTATGCAGTGAAGGTGATTACTTCTTTCTTGACAAAAAGGGATTGCTGCTTCAAATAATTTGACTCCAGAGGGAGATTACATAAAACATAAAAATGTATACCTTATAGTATTACACTATGAGTAGAAAAAACTGTGTATAATTAATGGGGAAGTACACATATCTATTATCATTAACAACCTTGGTATTCTTAGGATTAACAAACCTTTTCATGAATGATGAAGATTAATCATTTTCCCCCATGGTGTAACAACAGCTAATAAGAGCAAAACCTTATATATTTTGGATGTCTGAAGTAAAAATTTGCACTTTAATACAAAGCTTTTTTTTATGTCATGTAATTTTTTTGTGAAATACACTTCTTTAAAACTAAATGCACAGTATAAGGTTAATCTGCTTGGGAGAGAAAGTTCATTTGTTGTTCTTTAGTCTTCAAAAAAGTTTCTTAGTAAACATTAAAAAACTCTAAATAACCACAAAAGCATTAAAAGGATGGCAGTGATTAAATAATGTCTTGCACTTTTAACATTTTAAATCCACCCCAAAAAATCTAGAGAAAAAGTTAAAATGGAAGAATTGTTAGTTTGCTAATGTTACAACATTGCTAAAATCTAAAAATAAGAAGCTGTAAGTCGCCTGTTTTATTTGTGTATCTTGATTAGCTGCACATATGATTCATGTAATAAAGGGATCACGCCTTCTCTGCTTTATTCTACAAGTTTCATCCTCTGAGGGTAACAAAGCTCTGGATACTTAGCCAAAAAATCTGATATTTAGTATTTGAATAGAATAGAATAGAAAAGAATAGAATAGAATAGAATAGAATAGAATAGAATAGAATACTTGACAGTAATTTAAAGACATGCACTGGTTGCTGCACATTCGAATATAATTTTGCTGCATTGACTCGTCATTGGAATATAACAGAAACCAAAAACCAAAAATAAGAAACACAAAAGCACTCAAATATTTGCACACATGAAAAGGTGGCCTACTGTATAGATGTGAAAACCACATGTAACGATGGTTGACATTTTGTCAGTGACCACATGCCATTACCTTTGGAACAAGCAGCAGCGCCAGAGTTACGGTCACAGTCAGATGAGTATGAGCAAAGAATAACATGAGCATCCAGTCGGGGTGAAGCCCAGGAGCCAATGAGAACCTGCAGGAAAACGTCAAAAGGAAAAGTTTTTAATTAAATTCATCCTAAGCCCTCTGTCAGCTGAGAACAGAGCATACTCAAGAGTTTCAGAAAACAACAGAGCTTAGTTTTATTATGGATTAAAACAAAAACATATGGTTTTATTTAAAACAGTCAAGCAATTATATTTTTTAATGCTGCTAAAATATTGCATATATCCACACTAAAAAAAGAAACATCTAGAATCTGGATCTATTTAAGCATCTGTAGTTTTACTTTTGTTTCATGTCTTAAAGAGAACTACAGTATTGTGTAGATACTGCAAACATGCAACTTGCATCTGTTGATCCTTCCTAAGCATATTTTTTTAAAGTCAGCAGTATACTTAGAGAACAAAATATTAGTGTGTAGATACTGCATGATGGTAAAAAAAAAAATAAAAAATCCAAATTAGCATGTTCAATTTAGCTTGATTAAAACTGAATGACTTAATTTAAGTTTACTGTCCACAGCAGGTAATCTAAAATTGAAAGTGAGGTTTGAGGTCACAGTTAAATTAACACAAACGAGCCACTAATCAACTAATCAAAATTAATGAGATGAGAAAATTGTTGTTCTGTTTTCTAAACTAAACATCACAATATGTAAACCCAAAGAAGTCAGAGGAACAAAAAATTTCAGCTGAACTAAATTGCGCACAACCCTGTATCTCTACTGTATGTACAGATTTTAATTTGAACAATGTATACCAGATGTATGACTTACAGAGTAAGGACACCTTTGTGCCATAAGAGCCAAGTGTAGGATCCTTGCTTAAGTTAGCTGATTGGTAGTGCATAACAACAAGTAGATGACCTGCTCCATGTAACCAGATAAAACTCTGCTCTTATGACTTTCAACATTTTTGGCAGTTTTGAAACAAACAAATTAAGCATTGATGCACTTTTAGACAGAGGTAACATACTTGTGCCTACCACTGATTTACATATTTTGTGCTTGACGTCTTCATGCTGACATGATTCTGTTGGCCTTCAGCTCAGCACATTTTGTAGGTCAAAGAGTTTGGCAATTTTTGCAAGAAAAACAACACACCTTGAATGTTTGGCACTTTACTTTCAACACAAAATACTCTAAAGGAAAACCTTCAAGTTGAGTTTGTAATGTTTTTCATCGTCATCTCGTTTTGAAGCACCTTAAAGATCACAGAAATAATGTGTCCTGACTGTGCAAGGTTAAGCTTTGTGGCTGACTAAATGGAATCCAGACCGATGACTTACAGCTGATCTCCTCTAACAGCAACAGGTTGCTGCTAGTCTCACATGCTGAAAACGGTTCTAATTGTTGAGGCTCCATTCATTAAAGTTTTTTAGTTTGCATTCATTTGTAAAAGGACTCTGCAAAAGTCTATAATAATGCATATGCAATACAAATGGCAACTATGACTGTAAATCAAACAGGTAGTTTGGGCAGCATTAGACCTTGTTTTGTTCAGTAAGAAATAATGCCGAATATCTGAGATCAAACGTGCTCATTGCCTTGAGAACCACTAAAATAGCTGAGTGGGGCTCTCGTCTTTAATTTCACAGAGACAAACAAATCTAGCCTTATCTCGGTTCTACAGAAAGTCCTATTTAAATTGGTGTTCATTTTCATTTCATCAGATGAAACAACTTTTTATGCAATATTCCCTCTGCTCCATATGTGTTTGCTTCAAAAGAATGCATGGCTTTCAAATGATTCAAGAGAAATTGGGATTTTTTTCTTTTTATCTCTAAAAGGGTCACCAGAACCAACAGTCGATCTGGAATTTCACTGCAGTATGTGTAACAAATGAACCTATATCCTTGGGCAACTAGCTGCAAACAGCTGTTAAGGTTCATCCCTTTGGTAACTTAAGAGTCCCCAGTACTTAAAGTAAATAAATAAATACTACTGACAGGATGTCTGTGTTGCACAGTAAGCTAAATACATTACATGTGTCATGAAATATTAGATTTTAAATTATGAATTTTGGATTACTGTATAGACTGTGCATTTTCTCCTTGTGCATGAATGCTTTTTTCTCTAGGTGCTCCAACTTTCTCAAAGTGTAAAGCAGACAGTCCCCCTTTGCATGTAAGGCTAACTGGCCTTTCTAAAAAACTGCATGATTCTAACACTAGATTGTTAAGGGAAGTTAAAGGCAGGGAAACATGAATTTCATTCATGTGGTCTGTTTATTCGTTTCTCCATCTGTCAAATTATTTCACTTCTGTTTTCAATGTTGCTTTTCAAAAAATAACAAATGGTCTTTAGTGCTGCATTATATTTGTAGCTCTACAGAGCCTCTGCCTCTGCAGAGAATATTCAAAGCAGCTCAGTGTGGTAGTGATTAAAATGTTTCATGGTAATAAAAATGTCATCAGTTTAAATCTCAACAGTGCTGCCAAGTCCGCAGTGAGGAAAGTTACTATTTACTCCCAAAAAAAGTAGACAGAATTCACTAAACCAATTGACATAAAATGTATTTATATTTAACTGTAAACACAGTGTAATGCATTTTTAAATGTCATATTTTTAGCAGTTCACCCAATTAATCCAGGTTTGGTATTTGCAAAAATGGCACAAAGGTAATTCTATTTCTTTCATTTACTACCGAGGTTATCTGCTTTAGTTTGTTGTGTTTTTACTGATTTTGCATCTAACCCAACCCCCGATACACCTCCAATATGCATAGATAAATTTGATCAATATTTACATTTTATGTACTTCTTAAAGTATTAATAAATATCTAAATGGACCAGGAAGATACAAGACAAAAGAAAATCCCTCCAAAAGTTATGTGTGAGATTAGAGAAGACATCCTCTAAGAGGATAACAAAAGCTTCACGCTTGACTCATTTACACCCAAACGTTTTTTGAGAGGAGTTTGTGGAGTACATGTAAAGTCAGAGTCCTCAATTACACCAGCAAAAGAAAAAAACAAGAAAGAACAAGTCAGCAGGGGTCAGAAAGATCACCTAAAGGTGCATAGTCACAGCATTATAATTTTGACATTTATATTCCTGCAATTTAGTCTGGTTGCATACAATATTCTTATGCATAGTATTTATTATTTTTGTCTTTTAAGCTTTGCTTTTACTAAATCCTTTATGAAATATAGACTTTTGGTGTGTATTTACTATAACAACGTAATGGACCATGATTATGTCACTGCACATGTGTACAGTTAGTCAACATTCCAAATTTAATGGAGGCAAGGAACTCCTAATGTAGCAAGAAAAAAGAAAAGTCCAAGATTAATCTTGAAAAGGTGCAAGAATATGTTTGATTCCAAGATGTATAAAACTCTAGTTGCACTGGGAAAACAGTCTGACCATTGAAGTTTATTAAGATTGGAGCTAAAGCTTAGGAAGTGTTCTCATGTCTCTGCCAAGTTAATATACATGTGAGTACATGTCCTGGCTAACAGTGCTACTGGTGTTAGCAGAGCTTTTAAGTCCTATCCTCCAAGCTGCTGGCTTTCTCTGAGACTTGACCAAATGTTTGGCACAATCAGGACTTATTTAGTAGCTGTGTCGATGGCCGACATCTGGCTTTCTGGTAGTTCAGTGGCACTGCTAGTAGATAGGTCCACATCTGTTTATGTCTGCTTACCGTGGTGAGGTTCTATTTAGGTTAAAAATGACTATCAATGCCATCAGGATGGATCCATTAGGTTATATAGACATATTTCATCATAATCTACCAGATTTTGGTCTTTTTGGTTTAGGCGTGAAATGACATGTACATGTACCTTCAAATACTGACAGTTACTAAATTCACAAAGGGATTATCACCTGGTAACATTTTGTTTTTCAGAAACCATACTATTCCTTTTTTTCTTGCCTGGATTTGGGTTGGGTACACTAGGCTCCTCCAGCAGTCCAAAAACGATGCAATATAATGTCTGATTGACTGCTATGTGTCTATATTTGCTGCACTAAGATGGACTTACTACCAGCCCAGGATGGAGGAATTTGTTGAATGCTCCTTTTTATAGCCAGAGGTTGCATTGGCTGGAAGACATGCAGTATATGACTGAATAGTTCACACTGTTTGTGGAGATAACCCACTGGCACGGATAGTGTAAACAGTCTTGCCATAACATTTTTAGGAAACACAGACAGAGCAATTACAGCAATACACATAGTCTTCACTGATACGTGGAAGGTTAGAGCTCTCCTGTAATGTGATATGGAAACCAAAGCTTATATATTGTCAGAATGCCAAAGAATCAGTCTCTCTCTGCTGCTGTGTTTGAAGGGCCATAGATAGGAGAGCCAAGTCAGCCAGTAAATGTGTTTATTAGGGTTGTCACGATACTAAACTTTTCAACTCAATTTCGATACTAAGGAAAATATTCAATACCATTTTCGATACCACAAGGATAAAAACAAAGACTCCAAAATTCTACAAAAATATTTTCATTAATAAATAAAATACAACAAATAAAAACAATAAAGGTTGTATGCTGTGCGCAATATTAAGCAAGCTTGATAAAAAACTAAATTAAGTTTTCCTTCATTGGCTATGCTTTGCACACATAACAATGACGCCAGCCAAACCGGTTAAGAAACAAAGTCTGAAACTGAAAAGTGCGTAGAATTATTCAATCACACAGTGTTCTGTAAGTGCATTGTCCTCTATTCTGCACTTTAGATGAATGACTGCTTAGGTACCACTGGTGGTAGCACTGTATCGATACTTTTAAAAACGAGTATTGTATCCGGATACAACATTTCAATATCAATACTTTTTTGAGTATCGATACTTTTGACAACCCTAGTGTTTATTGATCAGCATTTAATAGAAGGTTTGTTCAACTTTAACACTGATTTTGAGGAATTTATACAAGTAATTATTGAGTGAATGCTTAAGGGAAAAGAAAGAACCTGGATGGATGGATGGATGGATGGATGGATGGATGGATGGATGGATGGATGGATGGATGGATGGATGGATGGATGGATGGATGGATGGATGAGTGCACTGGACAGCTGGATGGATAGATGATGGATGGATGAAAAACAAAAAAAAAACTAAATTCAAAAACATTTTTCTGATTGCTTTTTTATTCTTGAAAATCCCCTTTAAATAAACGAGGATTTATAAAAAAAAAAAAAAAGAAATGAATAAAAGAAAAACTCCTATAAGATCATAAATAATCCCAAAGATTTCTAAGGAATTTTAACATAGATTTAACTCACTACCACTGATGATGTTACAATATCACCGTCCCTTTCTGTCACCCAGCTTGATAACGTTTAGTGCGATTTCCATGGCCCCTGGAGAGCTCTAACAGCTGTTTGCTCTGAACGTGTCAGAGTGTGGGTCAGAAGCATTCCTTAGAATATGACAGAGATCCCTAAAGGCTGGATACAGCTGGAATTTGCGGCATTATGAATCTGGTTTCAGTTGTCCAACAATTTTTTTTCCCCTTTTTTACAAATCAAAACTGACACACTAGAAGGAGCAATGATAAAACCCTAATTTTCAAGTGCAGCTCATAGTTTAGTTGAAATTCTGATTAACCTTTGAATTTAAAATTACCAAATGCATTCATGATAGTCTGTGAAAGCGCTACTGTTTAATTCAGTGCGACAGAGACTGGCATCGACAAACAGCATGTGGCAAACAGGGTTTATTTTAGTCCCTGGCACGGTACATCTCTGCTTTTTCTCTCCCTGAGGAAGATATAATTTATGCTATCCTTTAAACTCTCTCCCCCTGCACTCTGCTGACTTTGTTCATTTCCCTGACGAAAGAGCAGCATAAAAATCTTCTTTTTCTGAAATGATATGTCTGTACAGCCCCAAAAAGCAGATATCTAAATTCCAGAGTTAAAACGACAAGATGAGCCACAGATACGGGCCTAATCCGTGAGGAGCTTGACATCAATGTACTAATATTGAACTACTGTCACTTAAATGATCTGTTAAGACTTCAGCACCCATATATTTAGATGAGGGAACAATTTGATGAACAGATCTTATGTGCTTTTTATGATTATGTGCTGTCATGGTCATTTTTCTGCACCCACCTGATTATGTGGAAGATTGCCGATATAAGGAGCTCATTGTAGATGGCCACAGCGATGTAACGCGGCTCGTGGAAGGCGGAGGGGATGGTGCGGACAGCATAGCACAGGTACACTCCCCAAAGCAGGAACAGGAACTCAGCTAAAATAAAGGCAGTCGACAATTTAGAAGGTAAACACATTTAAAAACTCTCAAATGTTAATAATCTCCCAAAAACAACATTTATCAAAACAAAGTCATGCCAGACTGTGTGAAGCGTGAAGGAAAAGAACACAGTTTCTGATTCTGTTCTGAAATACCTTTTATGTATCTCTATTATTGCTACCACACCAACCCCTTAATATGATACAATTAAATTAGCTAGAATTGCCCTTATTAGCAATATTAGTGGAAAAACAGCTTAATATAGACCAAGGAATGAAACAGACAGATTGGGGAGAACGTTACGGGGAAATATAAAGCAGTTTTAAATGAAACTTTGAACATCTCACAGGCTGCTGTTCAATTGATCATTAGAAGGTGGAAAGGATATGGCATAAGAGGAGGTCTAAAAAGAGACATAGAGAGCAAAAATCAGAGAAGCTGTCAGCCAAGTTTACTCTGGAGGATCTGATAGAGATCGACAGCTCAGGAGGAGGAATCTGTTAACAGGATAACTATTCACTAATCTGGGCATCCAGAAACAATGGCAAAAGAAAGTGCTGAAAGAAACACAAAGAGAATTAAAGTTTACAAAATGAGAATGCAACTTTTTGGTCTAGAACAGGGACAAACTCTGTGCATCCCTACAAATATACCATCCCAACTGTAAAAAAAAAAATTTAGTAGCAGTAATATTCTTAGAAGAGAGAAACCTGCAAGGGGCTCAATAAACCAAGAATTACTACCGAGAAAACAGCTGCTTGGGTTTTTCACTATAGTGTCCCTCTGACTTCAACAACCAGTGGAGCAAAGGACTAAATGGAAAAGATTTTTTTTTTTTTATTAAGGTTTGTCATGATACTAAGATTTCATACTCAATATCAATATCAAGTAAAATAGTGGATACCTTAAACCCTTTTGATAACACTGGGATAAAAATGACAACTAAGCATTAATAGGCATGAAAAAATATTCTAATTTGGAAAATCGAAATTGTTTAAACTCTCACAAAGAACAGAATCACACATAGTTAAATTAATTTTAAAAAGATAGTTAAAAAAAAATGGAAAATAGATAACCCAGAAATCTAAAACCAACAATAGCAAAAAAAAGGAAAAAACATTTGTCTTTAGTATCGAAACTACGCCAAGTTAGCATTGTATCTGGATACAACGTTTGTTTCTTTTGGGAATATTGGTACTTTTGACAACCCTGCTTTTATTGACTTACTTTAAGCTTTATTTGAGTCACTTTTAGGCCTAACCTGAAATTGTAATTTGTCATTAAAATTTGCAGAAAGTTTCAAAGGTTTTTTTTTTCATTATTTTTTATTATTTATGAAACATTCTCGACAGAAACATACAAGCTGTTATTGTGCGTTCACATTTTTCCTCACAAAACTTTATATACCTTGAAAAAATGCATTCCAAATGAGCTCCCTGTTGTGTCTGCAGAAGTATTGCATCTTTATCTTTAGCTCCCTATATAAAAAGGTCATCTAAGTGACAACAGGTTCCCTTTTTACAGATGGTCCTTATAACAAACCACCCATGGCCTTTAAATTAGGAAGATATACTGTTAGGTGTAAAGTGCAGTAGGACTGCTGTACATACAGTATGCTGTAAAATTAGCTGATCCTTTTTCACACTCTTCACTATGAAATGTTTATTTACATGTAAAGTATGAAACCCTCTTTATATTTGATTTAAAAACCATAAACCTCTGTGTATTTAAATAATTTTAATAGGTAGACCAACAGAAATGACAGCTTAGCTATTTTTATAACTTAAAAGAAAAAAACTGAAAAGTGTGGTGTAAGTTTGAATTCATCACAAATGAGAATAGTCTTCCTAGGATTGTATAATTACAGCTTCTCTCATTTTTGCATATTAAGGGACTGAAACTTGTCCAGTCGCTGCAAAATAGATACAACTGAGTCATGTTTTAGCAAATAGACAGAGAGCAAATATTAATCAATTATTTAGCTCCATCCATCTTCCTGCCAGCACTAACAAGCTTCTGTGCCCCGACTAAAGACATTAATCCCCAACGTATGACACTGTTACAGCTTTAATTCACTGTATTGTGTTTAGGCCAATCTGCAGGGTTAGTTTCCCTTTATTTGTCGCACTTAGCAGGTAGAAGTTCACTTCTTTTTTCATCAGTCAAGAAATACCCCATAAATGACTGGTGGTTGGACTTCTTTTAGTTATCCTTCGATGATCATTTTCTTTTCAGTACACTTGTCCCAGTCTTCTAGCTAATTTTCATATTGACAACCATGAATTATTGCCTTGTCAGATGCTAAAAGCTTAAACATGTATTTTATGAGGCGACTGATAATAAACATCTACAGGTTTCGCTCTGACTTGACTTTGGTCTGAACAATGCTTTGGCCACTACAGTACAGTGTTCTAACAAAATTACAAAGCTGCATCAAATTAAACACATAGTTGCTACTGCATTTACTGGGGAGTGGTGGCCTAGTGGTTAGGGCATTCGCTTGGAATCCTGAGGTTCTGAGTTTGAGCCCCACTCCCACAGACTGCCACTCTGGTTTCCTGAGCAAAGACCCTTTGGATGGGTTAAATGCAGTCTGTGAATTTCGTTGCTCTGTACTTGTGACACTATAATGGCAATAAAACAAAAAACAGTAACAAGAGGCAAATGGTTGCACTAGGATTTACTTTTTTAGAGTATTGTTATAAATTGGGATACAAAAAACAACATAGTTTAGCCTTCTATAAGTAATCACTCCCATGTACTTCTTAGTGCTGTTTTAATGCATTAAATCCCCCCAAAAATACGTTGAAACTGGTGTTTGTGAAACTTAAAAAGTTTGAGGGATAGAGTATGATTGGTTCTCTCTATGACAGCACACAGAATTATGCTTTTAGACTTTAAGCTGCTCCCTCAAACAGTAATAAAAAAGAACAGGAAGCAATTAGAAGTTAATCCTCATCCAATGACAGCAGTGTTTGTTCTCCTACTGTATTATCGCGGTGTTCTAAGAAAGCTCATTATCACCTAATGTAGTTTGAAAGCATAAAATATCTAAAGTAATTATTCTAGTGTGTGAAGCTGTGAACTCTGTGTCTGCATTGTGAAATTAAGTCTTGAATCAATAGAATACAATCTCCAAAGAATAGAAACAAACAAAGAGCGTCATCTATCAGTGGAAGGAACAGGTTCAAATGACACATAGTTTTAATTTGGTATACCCTTTTAATGAACCTTTCCGAGCTGCAGAGGGGATTCAATAAATACGTCTTTGGTTTACATTAGCAGATGAAAACAAAACAAACAACAAAAATCTAATAAAAAATAAACTGGTATTTTGTCTGTGATGTTTTTCTTTAAAATAACATTTTGAAGAATGGATGTTTTTAGAGCATCATGATTATAGAAAGAAATAGAAAATGCAGGTGAATATAAATTAATCAATATGAGAGATGTTTAACAATAGCTCTTTACTGTTTATTATGGTGCAAAAAAACTTTTTTTTAATTTTTTTTTAGAATATTGCTTTACTACAACACTTGTCAAAATTAAAAGTAAATGAAAACAGAAAAAGAGAATTCTTTTCAAAGGCATGGCATGCAGCTTTGATGAAATGCTCCAAAGCTGCTTTAAAGGGTCCTCCCTGTCCTTCAGTGCAGCCTCAGCAGCACATCAGCGTGTTCTCTCTGGCTGTCAGAGCAAACAGCAGGGCTCCCTCATTTACCAGCTTGTCTACAGACATTCAAAGGAACAACCGGAGGGATTCTTGGGCACATTTCTTTCAGGGTGTGCATGTTTTCTTGAAGTTGTCACACGCAGAACTGCACACATTTTCTCTGTTGGTGTTGGGTCTCCCCTCTACAGTGTCCTTAGCCGTCCTTCCTCCACATTCTCACCCTTTTCCATCTCTTTCTGAACTTCTGCTGGCAAGGAAAAAAAATCTCTTGTTGCATCTTTGGCCACTACCTGCAAGAAGCATAAATTGAACCCTCCATCTCATCCTGCCACCTTCACTCCCTCAGTCTGTCTGTCTCCCAGGTTTTAAGGGGGATCTCAGGGATTCAATGTTTCCTTCTTTCCAAACAGGATTAGTCTCCCCAGCTGTCAGACTGGCTCCAGAGAGCTACACATCGCTGCCTCCTGCGTCTAGAATCTGTCACTGAAGAGGCTGTGCTGTAGCACACGCTGAAGGCCATCTGGGTCATGTGTACGGTTCCAGTGATTCTTGCAGTTTATCACAAAGATGATGTGGAATCAGAAAGGTATGTGTTTGGGAATCTTATACACCTTTCTGCTCAAATCCTTTCCTTCTATTCTCCACTATGTGTTGCCATTTAACATATTTTGCTAGTAAGTTGAAGATACAGTAAAAATATGTAATTTCTGCACATTTGGCAGCATCTCCCTGCTGCTTCCATGTTTGTCAGAAAGCCCTTTTTTAACATGCCATTCTGCATCCTCCATCTTCATGGGGTATCGATGCTCTCGGCTAGCTGAATACAACCATGATACTAATTTACTTTAATTTCAGGGAAGTTTAAAAGCTACACTTATAAGTAACACAGCTGACAAGGCTATAAATAAAATCTGATTAACTCCAGATAGCATGAACACTTGGCCTTTTGTTATTTGTTTCATCTTATATTTTTATTCATCTGGGTGTTGGCCAGTATTTTGAGGTGCTTGATAAATAAAACCAATACAGAGTTTCTTAAGAAAGTGCATACCTACAGCTTTTACAATAAAGTTAATTATCTAGTAGTAATTACTATATGTCTTCTATCTTACAAATGCACATTGGCTTTTTGAAACTGTTAGAAACCATGCAAAGTGGGTGACCCACAGAAGTCACTTGTCTGCTCCATAAACAGGCAGCAGTTCTTGAGATAATACAAAAGAAAACCCCTTTTATAAGGCTTACACAGAGTAAAATGTATTAAGTGACTTATTGTGTAGGGAAAAGGTAAATAAAGCTGGACACTGTGATTAAAAACTAAAAATAGATATATTTGAATAACTAAAATAACAATTTTCAAATGAGATAAGTGGTTACAGAAATCAGGTCTGGACTGTAGAACTGCTTAAAATCTTGGAAAACAAGCAGATTGTTAAGGAGCAGTTTGAGTTTTGCTAGAATAAGTAGCTTGTTATTTCTACAAAAGGAAGCAGATGAAAGCTGAGTGGTTTATCAAAAGAGAAGAGAAGGTCAAGATGCAAGAGACTGGAACCTGTTATTACTGTCATCGGCTACATTTGAACAAAAGACACCAGTTTGTGAAAGCCTTACGGAGGATTTGAAGATGTTTAACACAATTTTTTTTGTTATGTCTGTGTCTATGTGTTTGACAGACATTTGATGTTGAGATTATCAACCATACATTAATAGAACTATGTTCTTTAAACAAAAGGTTTTGTCCTTGATGCCATAATTTCCTAATTTGCACACTTTTACACCTGGTGTATGCTTGATGCAAATACCAGGCATTAATGATCGAACCACAAGCTTACAAAACTACAATACATGTAGGCGTGGAGAATGTAGTTGTTTCAGATATTTCTTATGGCACTTTGTGACATCCAACAGTCAGGGTAAATTCTTTCTCAGTCTTTCTAAGAGCCATATCATAGGATTAATATAGGCCTTTTTTCTGTCTATGTGACAGCCCTGTTAGAGCATTAGCCCTAAAGCATTAGAAACCAGTGAGGATAAAGGGTCGGCAAACGAGGAGCTTAAGTTAGCACATAATTTTGATGAAAGTTCCCAGAATCAACAGAGTAACGACTTTTTGAAAGTTTTATCCCATACTTGCTGCCACTGCCAGACAAAAAAACAAACAAACAAGCAAACAAAAAAACTATGGTAGCTGTGCTTAAAACTAAAGCCATAGATAGATAGGGGAGTGGACAGAAATGTTCACAAATGTGCTCTGCCTTAAATACAACCATCCCAGCTCTGCTTCAGGAGAAGCTCTCCAAGCTGAGTGTCCCTAACTCCACCTGCAGGTGGATTACATACTTTTTTTCTGACTGGAAGCAACATGTGAAGCTGGGAAAACATGTCTGCGACTCCCAGCTCATCAGCACTGGTTCCCCCATGCTGAGTTCTTTCTCCTCTGCTCTTCTCCCTGTACACCAACAGCTGCACCTCAAGCCATCAGTCTGTCAAGCTTCTGAAGTTCGCGAACAGCACCACTCTCATCGGACTTATCTTTGATGGCGACGAGTCAGCCTACCGGTGGGAGGTTGACCATTTGGCGACCTGGTGCAGGGAAAACAACCTGGAGCTCAACGCTCTAAAAACAGTGGAGATGGTTATTGACCTCAGGAAGAACTCAACCCCAGCAATCCTCATCACCCTCTATGACTCCACTATTGACACTGTGGAGTCTTTCCGCTTCCTGGGAACTATCATCTCACGGGACTAAAGTGGGAGGTAAACATTAAGTCCCTCACCAAGAAAGCCCAGTAGGATGTACTTCCTTCGGCAGCTGAAAAATATTCAACTTGCCAAGGACAATGACGGTGCACTTCTACTCCTCCAGAGTCCAGAGTCCATCCTCACTTCCTCCTTTACCATCTGGTACGCTGGTGCCACCGCCAAGGACAAGGGCAGAATGCAGCGTGTCATTCGGTCTGCAGAGAAGGTGATTTGCTGCAATCTTCCATCTCTCCAGGATCTGCACGCCTCCAGGACTCTGAGGCATGCAGGGAAGATTGTCGCTGATCCCTTGGAATCCAGCCACAAACCATTTCAGTCATTTCCCTCTGGTAGGAGGCTGTAGTCCATCAGGACCAAAACCTCACACCACAAGACCAGTTTCTTCCCATCTGCTACCAGCCTTATTCAACAAGGCCCAAAGACCACCATGACACTGACACTGCCTTTCTCCCTTCCCCGTTCAGGACCTAGAAGCTACACTAACGTTGCATCTCCAGACCTCCTGCGTTACATTAACGCACAGTCTAATATTGTATATAATATATTGTATGTTTTATATTGTATATAACTCTAGTTTCTGTATATTTATCTAATTTGTCTGCACCATCAACACTAAGTCAAATTCCTTGTAAGTGCGAACCTAATTGCCAATAAACCTAATTCTGATTCTGATGTTAAATCAATGTAAAATAACATGTAAATAACATTCCTACCATCTTTTGTTGTTATATTAAGTAACATTACTCACTCAGCTTTGCAAGGACAGTTTGCCATCAAAGAAGAGCTGTTTCTTCTTTTTACAATGATCCAGCTTGGTTGTTTTCTGGCCTTGCCACGCATAGCTAGAACTTCAGATTGGCCTCTGTTTTTTAGTTCGCTAGATGTAGATATCATGCACTCAGTCAAAGGTAATACTTTCAGATTGTCGATATTGAGTTGGTCAATAGATGTTTTGTTTAGCTCTGTCCTTTTAAAGTTAACTTCTTTAAATAAATATCCTGGCCCCAGAAATGTAATAATTATCCATCCATGTTCTCCCTCCTTATTCCATCAGTGGAGGCCAATGCTTATCCATCGCAATCTATGGGTGAAAGGTGGGGTACACACTGTACAGGTTGCCAGTCTGTCACAGGGCAACATAAAGACGTACAACTATGGACACACGCGCTCAAACCTAAAGACAATTTATAGAAGGAAATTAACCTATCAGTGCTTTTGGACCTCTGAAGGAAGCAGGAGTACCTTGTGAGAACCTACGCATCCACAGGGAGAACATGCAAACCCTGCGCCAGGAATCAAACCCAGGACATTCTTGCTATAGCCATGTCACTGCACAGCCTACCACAAGCTTAGACAACGTATTCAAATAAAATCAGATTTTCTACAGTTGTATTTTGTTTTAGCTAACAAAGTTAGCTAAAACAACCCTGCTAGTTAGCATTGATAAAGCCCTCCGGGAGATATTTCTGCCTTCAGCTATGCTCCGCCAACAGAAATACACCATAATGTTTACCAATTGAAACAGTAAAAATTAGAAGTTTCAGCTTTTTCTTTGGAAGTCTTCAAGTAGTTATAATTTTCCCTTGGTCAGTGGAGCAGAAAAATCAGGAAATTATGAAATGTAAAAGTTAAAGTTAGGTCATTTGGCTGCATGTAGCAGTGCGGCCCTTGCAGCAAAAACATGCAATTTGTGCCTTTGTGGATGGGAAAGATGTTTGCCCTTTCCACCCAACCAGACTTGGTGAGAGTTTATTTATAAGTTAACTCTGCTGGTTGTAAAAAAAAAAAAAAAATTGACAATGTTATGCATCACAGCTGCTACTGCTGCAGTGATTGGGTAAAAGCTTGACATGGGAAGCAGGTGCCACTTGGTGATTTACCCAATCAGCTTGATAATTGTACTGAAGGTTCCTCCCTTTTGTAAACACTTTCCATAGGGGGCATTACAGATAGATAGTGTAAAAAATTTCAAATTAAACTATATATTTCAATCTGGTTTATGCCAGATTAATGAACAGATAGCTGCCTTTTAAAGTCCTTGAATCTTATTTAAATTTTTCTGGGGTGAGGGTTGACACGTATGTCAAATACTAATATGCCATTATTTTTTATTTGTTCGTTGCTGCTTGTGTTGTGTATTTTTTGAAAATGGCAATTTATGTGCATGTAAAAGCAAATGCATTGGTGTGTGCAATGTTTTTGTAGGTGAACGTTTTGAATTGCCAGTCACTTTGAATAAGGCATTAAGTCAGTGTGTAATGCAATGCATGGGAAATGCAAATCTCAGGATGCATGGCTTGCCAACGACAGCTAGAGTATGCTGAATGGTCATCAGAGGACCCCAAAAAAAAAAAAAACTGTATTTGTTTGTGCTGAGCCTGCAGCAAACTGATCAAAGAAGAGAGCAGAGACAGAGCTGCTTTGTCCAGCTCAGTATTGACAGTGTCCTACCATCATTGTGACATTTGCAGGCTTTACTCTGAAAGTGCATGGTGTTGGACCTGTCTTAAAGAATGAAACCTTCTTTAGTCAGCCCTAATATGCTGAACTATTAATCAATTTGAGAACCCTAATGTATTTAGGATGGCCTTATCTTGTAATGTCCAGCTTGCATTGAGCCCCATCTGTCTGTATTTCACATGCTCCCAGTTAAAGATTGTATTAAAATGGAGTGACGCTGCGTTTGACATTTTGTTTAAAGGGATTGTGTTTTTAAAATTAGGATTTATTTTGGCAAGATTTTCTATTAGAAATACAACTTTTTATTTCACTTTTTTATAAGTAGAATTATTTTCTGTATACTGCTTTTTACCGATGCTTATTCACTAGCACTTATTCACGACATTCTTGAAAAAAATTAATCAATGTTTCACCACATTTGTTGAAAATTTTTAAGCTTAAAAAAAGCCTCCTCTCTCAATCATTAGACATTTTCATGCATTGCAGAAATGAATGTAGGTCATGAATATTACCATTATCAATGCAGGCAATTTCTTTAAATCTCTCCAAACAATTTTGATGACATTTTTTCAGATTAACTTTTGATCAAAAACATTTATCAGTAACATGTTCAGCAGTACTCAAGCTTCCTCCCGCAGTCCAAAAATAAGACTGGTCTTGTCCTTAGGTGTAAGTGTGTGTACATGAATGTTTGTTTGTCCTGTTTGTCTCTGTGTTGCCCTGTGATAGACTGGCGACCTGTCCAGGGTGTACCCCGCCTCTCCCCCGTAGAAAGAGATAGGCACCAGCACCCTTCGCAACGCCAGCTGGTATAAAGAGAGAAAGTGGATGGATGGCTGGATGTTCAGCAGTAGCAGTAGCTGCTGGTCCTTGAATTTTAGATAATTGGTCCTTGAAGGTCCTTGAAGAGTCTTTAAATTTGATTTAAATAAAGGTATGGGAACCCTGGATAAGAAGAAGTGTTATTTAAGCATTATAAAAAGAGTTATCACTTCAGGCATACAAACAGTGAATAAGCTCAGAGCGTAAACACCTTTAGGGGGAACATAACACCACTGTACAAACACATTAGCTACAGTTTGTTTTTTTGTTGTTTTTATTACAAGCGTTTTATTGTCATTACACTGTCATTAGAACAGCGTAATGAAATTCAGTCTCTGCCTTTAACCCATGCCCTTGGGTAGCAGTGGGCTGCCATTGTGCAGCACCCAGGGCAGCAGTGTGGGGTTAAAGGTCTTTGCTCAGGGACCCATAGTGGCAGTTTTTGGGAGTGGGTTTCAAAGTCACAACCTCAGGATTCCAAGACCTATTGCTCTTATCACTAGGCCACCAGTCCCCTACATTTTGTTATCACATATTTCTGTTTCTCTTCTCTACCACAATTTGGTCCTTGTAAACATACCATTTTGTAACCATACACCCAAACCTTGGAATACTTGTTTTCATTGTAGGTATATGGAAAAATGGTGAATACATTTTCTGTTTTGAAAATTGAGCATGTGGTGCCGAAGGAGCAATTGTGGGTGAAGGGTCTTGCTCAGGGACCCAGAGTGGAGGCTGTGGGGATCAAACCGGGTACTTGCAACCTTCTCAGAGCACAAACACACCTCTAACCACTTGGCCAACACTCCCCCTGGGATCAGTACCTTAACAAACTAACAAGGAGTTGCAAATTGCAAAAAAAAATATAAAGGAAAACAATAAAAAGGCCCAGATCATCAACCAACCTACAACAGCTACTAGATACCTACCAGGAGACACAACAATTTGTCATCGAAGTAACCCTATAGAGGGTGTCCTGGCATTGCAAAAGAAAACATCAAAATAGTGTAAGCTATTCAGTAACTGGAATCACCACCACTTTATCAGGGTGAGAAACCAGTGAATAAAAATGTAAAGAGAAGGAAACTGGAACCAAAGAGCCACTGAGCCATTTCCTTATGAGCCGACTAAAACCGCATAAGAAATGTCCAAACCTTTTCCATTTTTTACATCAACTGTATTACAACTTTGAAGGTTCTGGATAAAAGTCACTATAGTACCAAGCTACCAGAGGACAGATTGATATTTTTTCTTTTATCCAGATACATGAATTAAGAATGAGTCCCTCTCTTTCCTCAGTATCAAGAGTAAGGAAATCTTCAATTCTAGCAAAGAGAATGACAACATAAGGACATGGCATAAAGGGACCATCTTATTAAAGGTACATTTGGGTTTTTTTGGTAAAGTTTTCATTTAGGAGTGGATATCTTACTTCGGTACAGCCAAGAAAATTCAAAGTTTTTATTCTCCCTGTTTTAGTCACATCATACACAGAATTTATGACATCTTGACGACACTTCATTTTTTTTTTCTTCATTACTTTTTATCTTGGTCTAGGCGTATGATTCTCGCTTGGGGTGCGAGAGGTCTCGGGTTCAAATCCCGGACAAGCCCCCACAATGTTACGTCCACCAGGCTTGTTTGGTGGGGGTAACATTAAAGGAGACCACACAAGGATTTTCTTTAAGGTGAAAATTGAATTTATTAAATTATACTAAAGAAACAATACCTGAAAAGGAATGAATAAAATGGGAAACAGAAAATGGCTTAATGCAAAACCAATAACTAAACAGAAATAAGCAAATGCAACTAAACCTAACAAAACCCAACCTTAGGACAGGATGCAAACCAAACCAAGCCAAACAGGGTTCTGAGGAGGAAAGAGAGAGAAGCCTGCTGTCTGCTGCTTGCATGACAGCTTTTAAAGCAGACGAGCACCAATTAGGGCAAAACAGATCACCTGCAGAAGGCCTGCATCCAGAACCCTGCAAGGAAGAGTGGAGAAACCCACTGCAGCCGTAACACTTAAAAAAATAAGTTTAAGAAATCCACAATAAAGGGTTCCCAGGACTCCATGGATGTTTTAAACCCATACAGAGCAAAGTAATAAAAAGAGCAGCTGATGGAAATCAGCCTTCCAGTAATAGGGCAAAATTTTGATTGAGCCTTTAGATCCATTCTCCATAGTCTTTTCCCAACAGCTTTAAAACAGGATTTCTGCTAATCTAGTATGGGGAAGATAACTTGTCTTCCCATACTGTTTGTCATGTGTATTAAAATTATCATTATAACAGCTAAAAGAATAGCCAGGGATTAAATAATGGGTATAATAAACCTGCTAAAAGGAGTGCCATTGGTGACTTTGCAATCCTAGCTCTCTGTCAATGTCCTTGTGCAGGAGTGGGGGTTAGTAAGTTAGTGACAATGACAATCATTACGATGAAAAACTTCTTACAGACTTTTATACATACTCAATTATACTTAAACTCATAACGTGTAAGATAACACTTCCAGAAGAAAGCAATATAAATCTTAAAATTATAATTTAATCAGTTTTGATGAAAATCTTATTTTAAATGAAAATGCTTAAACTGAGAGTCAAGAAATAAAAATTTAAGAGATTGTCTCCAAGTAAGTGACTTTTTTACACCTCCCTTTGCCCAGACTGCTTTCAAACACAGACCAAAAACGCCACGTAGAAAACACACACCCACACACACACTTACCCACTGCCATCATGTAGTCCCATCGGTCCAGCAGGCACATTGTAAACTGCAGTCCCTCAGGGGTGAAGCCTGCAACTATGAGACTTCGACTCAGCTCTGGACTCTGGCACACAGCAGAGGTCCAAGCCACCAAAAACCACAGCACAATGAGGAGAATCACCGCCAGCAGCCGTAGGACACGCCAGCTGGTCATGTATGGGGTCCTCTGGGCCGTGCGGGACAGGAAAACCTTCAGCACCCTGCAGGACAGAGAAATGACACAGAAAGAGAGTCTGAATCTTAAAGCTTCCAAAATTATATCAGCATCGTCCAAGCTGATAAATTGCTGTTTTCTGTGACATTTAAAGTTTAGTCGTTTATTATTAGACTATTTCTTCTGTTACCATTCCCACAAGAATGGAAACATACTCATTTCAGTTGTATTTATCTATATCCATTAAATCTGTTAAGCTCCTGTACAGCATGAGGAAGATATTTCTTTACCTTCTGAAATATGAAACACAACAATTGGAGCTTGTATGTTTTTTTATTACCTACAATTGATTACCAGCCTGTTGGATCAATGGCAATATGGTTGATTTATGAGGTTTTAGGTCTGTAGTTTAAATTGAAAAAGACCATTAACAATACAGCAAAAAGCAGGAAAGTTGTTGGCTGTACTTTACCTGGCAGAAGTATTCATAACCCTTGAACTTGTATCTACATATTGTAACGTATAGAAAGATTTAATGAGATTAACCATAGATGTGCATAATTGTGAAAAGGTATGAATAGTACTTGGTATGGAAAATGTTGAATAAATAACAATCTGAAAAGTGTGGCATCCATTTGTATTCAGGCATTAAGAGTTCATATTTTTATAACTCAACCTTTTATTGATTGATTGATTGATTGATTGATTGACTTTATTGATCTCACACTGGAGAAATTTACTCGTTACATCAGCTCAAATAGTCAAAGGAGTATACAGTATATACAGTGCATCCACACAGCACTGCATATACTGTAGGTTTATGACAGCTTTTTTATATGGTTATAAGATTATTATACAGTTATTGCACAGTTTTTAGATTTTTTATTTTTTTTCCCTTCATTTTAAGTTGTATGCTCTTTGCCTAGCATTTTCTACAACCTCGTCCCTGACCTGTCCGCTTTTCCTTTGTCTTCATGATGTAGAGGCAATGGAGTTTTATTCATGAATAGTGCCGCAAAATTAACTGAAAACAAAAAGATACTGTCTTTGCATATTCTTATTTTTTAAAGTAGTTTAAAACTAAACATATTATGTTTATGCATGCATTGTGCAGGATCCTCATAAAGAAATACCTCCACAGTTATTTTAACTGTATCATTGAAATATGAAAAAAAGTTTAAGACATATCAACACCTTTTCACTATATTGTAGACTGAGATATAAGACTATAAATAATAAGAATAACATGTAATTCTGTTTAGCTGGCTCACAGTAGGCAGTCCAGACTGTGACAAATCTGTTTCATCCGATATTTAGTGGGACCACTCAGGGTATAAGAAGTTTGGCCCTGAGGCACTCTTCCCACCCATTGAACTCAATGAAAAAAAGAAAAAATCTAATTGGTAATTTTGCCAAGAGAACTTTCTGGCCAATCTTTGACCTTTCTCTCCCACCTCACTTATACTTGCTCCAGGCTGCAGATCAGTGTGTGTGTGTGTGAATAGATACTTGAGCAGGAAGACGCAGAAAGATCAGACCTGATGTGAAATTCAAATGTGCTTATGGGCCAGAAAGCATGCAATCTTAAGATGTAGCTGAATTATTGAAACAGAGAGAGAAGTGTAGGAGATGGTGGGATAGGAGGCATGAAGTGAGAAGTTGAGTTTGCCTATTTTTAGGTTTTGCTTTCAATTTAATGTCACCACAAGAATAATTTATAGAAAAAAGAAACATCTCAGATACAGATTTCACTCTTTGTTCTTATTCCTGCTGCCTGTTGCTAACTTCCATACCTGTACAGCTTGAGGATGACGGTGCCGTACATGGTGGCGAATCCCAGTAGGCGAACCCATCTCAGCAGGATGCAGCGGAACACACTGGGATTGAAGTACAGGATCATCACCTGCAGAGAGATATAAAAAGACATTTGCACATTTGGCCATGCAGCTTGTGTTATACTGCATTTATTTTCTCTGGAGCGCAAAGGCACACATATTGCAATCCTCTCTAGCTCACAAAAAAAGGAGTGTTCAGCATGAGAGAAGCAGAGCTGGAGGCAGACCTGGCATCACAGATAGCTCACGCCTCCACATCGACTGAACCAGCATCTAGCTCATATGTAGGACACAATTTTAACTCTCATTCGAATTTTGAATTTTCTCATGTTTTTTTAATCCAAAATAAATAAATAGTTATTTATGTTTTTTCCTCATGCAGTCTTGGCTCATCTCTCTGGGTGTATCAGAGCCTTGAAATTGATGACAGTTCATAGGGTGTTGCTTTCCTTTTTTTCAGCAGTCTGAAGATTTTTTTTTACACCTGTTACCTAAAGTAGGGTGTGATTGAGGCTGAGGAGACAAGTCTGGCATAGCGAGAAGATCAGAGCCTCCATTTACACTTGTGTTACAGCTGCCTTTCACGTCATTAGGGTGCAGCTCAGCAGAATGTCATATTTAACACCTCCAGTAGCCACCTTTCTGCACCAAACAAAGCTTAAATCAGCCACTTAATTAGATCCTTTATATGTGACCCTTTAATGAATTGCTATTATTTTGGAGGTTTAAGGAAATCTGAACAAACTTCCATGTCCTTTTACTCCCTTGATGGAAAGTTTCAGAGTAGGTATGTGATTTTTAAAGCTTATGTAGAAGATCACAGGCAAACTCTAGAGGTAAATGTAGGATAAGCTAACTTTGAGCAAAGTTTGACAGACAGGTTCGGTTTTTGTATCTACAGTTGAGTTCAAGTCACACTTTTTCTTTTATTCCTCTATTTTTCCATCTATTTTATTTTATTTTATTTAAAACATTGGTCCATAAGATATTCACATGAGTTGAAGTAAGAAGTAAAAGCTGGATCAGCAGTAAGTTTGTTTTTTGTATTTGTTGTGTTGCAAAGCTCACAGGGTTCTGATTATTGTTGTGCTTAATTGAGCATCCATGTTGTTGATTTTCTGCCATTGTTGGGAATCATTTCCTGTTTCATCACTTAGTTCCAGCCACACTTCACATGCAGGCTAATATTTGAATCTAAAGAATCATGTATCTGCATAGAAGCCCAAGTCATCACTTCAGCCCATGCTTGAAAGCTGGTATAAGCTGATTGTGCCAATCAGGGTTGACCAGTATAGCCAAACATCTCTAGTTTGGTCTCATCTTTTTTAAAAGCATACTATTCAAAAACCCATTTTGTTCATTCAGATCCTCTTGAAGATTCTTAGTCATCCAGACTGTGTGAATTTAAAAGAAAACAAAAAAACGTTTAATAGCAAAACAACTGGACTTAAGTTCATGTAGTTGAGCATGTTTTCTTCAGCAGCCAAAGAGCTCTCTTGGCTTAACTCTTTTGAACAGATTGGGAGATCTTGGATTTTAACTTTTTTAAGATATAGAATGCAGTAATAGGCATAATACTCAGTCAGTTTTAACCTAATTCACAACTTCTTGCAAGATCTCTCAGGACTCCAGCCCAGAACCGCCACTAACGCTGCCTTATTTTTAGATGAGTCTAATCTGCATCTGAATGTAAATTTGCAGAACTGAACATTTAAACAAGTCTCTCGCTCAGCTCACTGCTTTTACTCTGTGTTACTCTGTCTGTTCACCTGCATTCAATGCCCTTTTCCTATCCTGCATCAGGATATAAAATCCTGATTTCTTGTTCTCTGTTGGATCTTTTCTTTTTTCTGCATCACTCTTTGATCTGTTACCAGAGCAGTTTGTTCTCTGTTGTTTGGTCCAGTTTTCTGTCCATGTTCACTGCTCTGTCTCCCTTGTGACCAAATTTAAGTCTTCTATTTATTTTTTTTTATTTCACTGCAAAATTGTCCTCTAAGCAAGTCTTATAATATCAGATCTAACAAAAATGATTTTAATCTAGTTTTGAGATCTATATTCTAAGCAAAAGATTTTTTGTTAGATTATTGATCTTCTTTTGAGAAAGTTTTACTTAAATTAAGTGCAATAATCTGCCATTGCATTAAGACAATTGCACTTGACACAACTTTTTAAAATCATGATATATATTCTTAGACAGATATTTTTTACAGTGTATTTGGTAGTTTCTAACTCACTATGCTGCTCCTAACTCCATGTCTGCACTTAAAGCCAGTACAAAATATGAAAACAAAAGGGTCAAAGTATCACCACTTTTGCAGGTGTTCCTGGTCTGCTGCTACAAAAAAATAGTCCAAGCTAGAAACAGCAAAGGATTGCTTGACGCACAGGTGGAGAGATAGTTGGCTTATATGGTGGATTTCAACAGGCAGGGATTTATGAATAAATTAATTCTGGTCCTGACGAGATTTATGTAATAAAGGACATATAACAGGTTTTCTTTGGCAAAAAGCCACATTGAATTATGCATCATAAACAGAAAAACATAATAGACAACCCCGAGCATCTTCTTTTTAGGATATTATTATAACTATGCTATTTTCCTGTTGATACTTCTTTAGATCTGCTGCAAAATGTATTTCTACAGGAGATTCATGTCCACACCTCATTTGTTCAATGTAGTTATGACAGTTTTTCCAACTTAAAACATCTCTCCATTATAAATATTGTTTTGTTTTTAGGTTTGTTTTCTCTTAGAGCATAATCTGTATTCCATGGTGACTATGGACTGTTTCAGTAGAATAACAGACCCTGACAAACCACAAAAATAAAGGTTTTAGAAAAATCATCCAGTTAAAACCATTTATTGGTCTCCAAATTCCCCTGATCTGAGTTCAATCGAGCATCTTTGGGGTGTGCTGCACAAACCAGAATGATCTATGGAGGCCCCAGCTGACTGGACATAAATCATCTGGTGCAGCAGCAAACATTCAGGGCTTAAGTGATGTTCAAGACTTAACCAATCAGCACAAATTGAAAAGAGGTCCAAAAAAAGGTAGCCGGTCATAATATTTTGCCTGATATTTATGTGTAGATACAGGATATTCTTTGTTTTCATTCCATATTTCGGGAGCCACAATTCAAACTCACTTTGACAAGTAAATTATCTGATTTTATACCAAATGTCTCCATTTGCAGAAATCTGAGTAGAACTGCCGAGAATAACTGTGAAATGGAACAACTAGAACACTTCTGCTTCTCTCACATCTTGGCATCCAAGATACACTGAGCATACTGTGTAATTAGGTTTAAGTAGCAGCAACACCTGTAAGCCACTTTTCTCTGAAAAGAAGCAGAACTCGTGTGACAAATTCAACAAAAAAGCAGCCAGCATTGAGACTGAAACAGTCTGGCGGGAAGAAACATTAGAACAGGGGAGCTAATGTTAGATAAGGAATATGAATCATCGTGTACATTCTATCAGGCCAAGAGAAAAGCAGCTCAGAGACCGTGGTATGAAGACAAAATGATGAAATGAGAAAAATATGAAATCTGACAAGATATCATAGAGAATGTTACGGGTAAAAGATGACTCAAAGCAAATATCACTGGATCATGAGCAGTGAACTAAACCGCAGCATATTTCCTCCTCCTTATTAACTTGAAATTGGGGAGATATATTTCACAAATCCTGCCAAAGTGCGGATCAATGTGCATTTAAACTGTCATAACATTCCTTGTTTAAGTCCTCAGCGTGCCCACTCTAAGTTCAGCTCTGGCATAGCCTCTCTCCCCCTCAGTGAGAAGAAAAGACTCTGAGTCAAAGCTGCTGGAACAAAGAAAACAACAACAAAAAACTGGAACAACATGTGAATGTTATTAAAAGTTGTCCTAATATCACACTTCATTATATTTAGATCACAATTTATTATAGGGACAAGTTAGAGAAAAGTACACTTATAGGATTTGTTAATCACAGCTTCCTTAAGGTATTAAATTAGTGCTAAAAAAAATATTTATTCTCTTAATACAAAATAAAAGTGACTTTCCGAAAGTACTTGAAATGACTTCATCCTTTAAGAGCTCAGGGATTCCAGTCTTTTTATCATACAGTACTTAGATTATGATTCAGTAATTAATGACTCTGCAGGGTTCCTGTGCGAAGCTTTTATAAGTTAAAATAACAGCGTTAAACACATGAAATGGTTTTAAGCTCAATTCTGTTTAAATATTTAAAAGTTGTCCTTGTTGTTTAACTTTGATATAATCTAGTCATGTACTGTTACTATTTCAGAGAAAGCCTGAGCTTTGTAAGTAAAGAAGGGGGATGGTTATAACCAACCGCCTGCAGAGTTGCAGGGAAAGTAAAGCTTGTGTCAAAAAAGACTAGGCAAGCTGCTTCACATGGATCCATGGCTACACTGCTGTGAAGTATTGTTTCTCCCTCAGAACTTTATTTTATTGACACTCTTAAATATTTTAGAAAGTAAGACAGGCATTATCAGTGGACAAAGATAACTTCTGTTAGAAATCCAGTTTGTGTGGGATGTTTGTGTGTTTTTCTCTCTCCACCACCAGGTGGTGCCCTGTCCTCGTTGGGACTCCTTGCACACCTGCAGCTCGTTGGACCATTACTGGAGGAGTATTTGAGCAGTAGGCTGTCACTACCTTGACGCCAGAGTGTTTGCCAGTTTTGGGTACTCTAGCCAAGCTGAGATTAGCTGAGTCTAACCTAATCTTTGTTCCTCTGAGACTTATTTAGTTTTTGTCTTTGCTTTTTGGCAGGAAACCTTCCTGAGTAACTGGATACCTGGACCTTCTCCCCCTGGAAGGATTTAGTGAGAACACACTGAGCAAGGGAAACCTCCACATGATCCATTCAAGTCCTCTTCGGAAA
The DNA here is from genome assembly GCF_000732505.1 of Cyprinodon variegatus. Taxonomy (NCBI): domain Eukaryota; kingdom Metazoa; phylum Chordata; class Actinopteri; order Cyprinodontiformes; family Cyprinodontidae; genus Cyprinodon; species Cyprinodon variegatus. The sequence continues at coordinate 290,073 of NW_015150616.1, forward strand.
TCCAAGTGACAGTCCGCTCCTTTACTCCTCTGGGTCCAACGCTTGTCTATCTGTCCGCCCTCCAACGACTTCCCTCTTCTCTGGATTTACCCCAACAAGCTGGATTCAAGGATTGACAAGAGCCCCCTCAAACATGAGTCCCGCTCCAGTAATATTCAAGCCTTAGTCGAATTTCCTACGGTCCCTGAATTTATCACTGTGATCTCCCCTTCAGACTTTCCAGTTCCGGTTCACCAGTCCACTGAGTTCCAAATCCAACTTCTGTTATTCATCTACATTTAATAAACCTGTTAAACTTTTTCCCTTGGTCTCTGGGTGGTTCTCTGCATGTGGGTCAGATCGCTTAAACTAATCATGACAGCTGCAAGGGAAAAAATACAGTTTTGAATTACTATAACTTAAAACTCTATTTAGATCAACCTAGCCCAATGTGAAAACAGCTTATATGTTGTTTTGCAACTGTTGGCAGCAACATCTTCTATCAACTGTTTGCTGACAATGAGTTTTTCACATCTCTGAGGAGGAACTTTGGCCTATTTTTCTTTGCAGACTTATTTTCATTCAGCCAAGTTAAAGGGATCTGAGAAAAAATGCGTTTGATAGTTTAATCCCAAAGCATCCCAATCGAAGCAGGCCGTACTTCCTGAGGATTCTTGACAAGTTCAGCCTTCCATAAAAGCTGCAGGTTATCCTCTACACTGCCATGTTAGATATATTATTGTGCAGTTTGCTTTATCAACAAAACAATAAAAACACAGACAAAGCACAACTCCTCTATTCAGTCCTTGTACAGGTCAAGAAAGGAGTAATTAACATCTCTGCAGGACCCACACATTCTGGACAAAGATGATTTGGACCTTCTTCTGGATTGGGGAAGAGAGAAAGTTTATTTTTCCCCTCAGCTTGTCTCCTTGATGAACACTTATGTCAGGTTGCCCAGATAAATATTCAGAATATTTGCAGCAAAAGATGCCAAAAACATCTTTTCTAAAAAAAAAAAATGTATGTGGGGCACAAGCTGTTATTCATTTTTTAAAGTTGATGAGTGCCACATTGCAATAAATAAATAATAACTTATGAAATAATGAATTATATTTCATTAATTTACTAAAACTGGGATTAAATACCGTATTTATTTAATTAATATGCAATTCCTGATATATTTCTCTGTTAAATATGTACATTTGGTTTTAAGAAGTGAATATAATTATTTAGTGATTTAGTAAATTATTTCATCTTCCTGCACTGAAGCACTCCATAAACTAAATTAAACTGTCACACATCCATCAAAGTCAAGCATTCGGGACTTCCTTGTTTTCTTTCACTCTAAATTAATAGGATGCACATCATTTCTTGCCATTCATCTACAGCACAGTGGCTGGGCTAATCCAGCCTCTATACACGTACAGTAGTTTGGCCTTTTAACCTCTCAATACCCACCGGGTCGCCGGTGACCCGATTTAAAGCATTTACAAACAATAACTCAGAATGCATGAAAACTACACTGTTGTTTACCAATATAGACATGTTGGGCATCATTGGAAAGCTTAGATTCTCCAAAATTCAACCCCTAGTTCATTTTATGGACATAGCGATCACCAAAGCACATTTATAGCAGCATGTTGAAATGTAGCATGACAAAGCAGCCACAGCAAGCAAGCATGTCTTTATTACTGCTGTTCAAAAAAGACTTATCAGTTTCGAGAAAAAAAACAACAACTTTGAGTCATGTTTAAACTGATGCAGCTTGGGTGTTTTACTCACCCAATTTTCATGTATATATTCAGAAACTAGAAGATATTAGCTTTCAAATAATGTATCACACATGTAATTTAGGCTTACAGTTCCTCAGTTATTTGCTTTTTCATTTGGATAAGCAAAATAGGCGAATTTCCCATGAAATGAGGTGGATACTAAGAGGTTAAAAAGTTAATGAAGGAAGATAAGCAGGGAATAGTTAGTGGGCAGGGCTAGCTTTCATTCTGAAGAGGTCTTTGGCAGCTTCAGCCACATGAAGCCACAGCAAGATTAAGAGTTATTAGATATATTTAAGACCAAGCTAGGGACATTGAGGTCAGCTCACCCAATGTGTTGCAAATAAATTGCTACACCTTTTTATGTTATGATGTGCTGGTTTTAATTAAACCATGAAATAATTGTACTCACTTCTTAAATTGAATCCCTACATGTGATTGAGACCCATATAATTATATATACCCCTCAAACAATCTGTTATCACTGTAGTTATCAATCATGCTTAATTCATGATTTAACAAGGAAGTCAATTGTATTTCTATATGGTGTCATGGCTGTTTGGATAACCTTTTCTCTTAATCAAATACTAAGCAGACTGTATAAAGTTTTCCTCATGTAAACTTCATGCAGCATTTGCTTATAACTTTAATGATTGAGCGTTTTTTTGATCAGAACATTGTATCATTGCTGTTTCTAACATTTCAATCTGTCAGACAACTGCAAAAATTGTATAGTAAACAAAACACATACAAGCTACAGATCCTGTATAACCTACACATCCAGAGATACATGCAGATATTTGGTTACATACTCAAACAATTCATTCCTACAAGTCAGGACATTAAAACAACAGACCACATTTTCATATCAACTAGAAGAGAAGGTGGTTGTCTTGGTTTTCCTCCAACCTCTGAAGCCTCCCCCATCAATTAATCAGCAGAGGTATTTTTAAAACAAGTTGTGCTAGAACTTGATGGACTGTTTAAAAATGCATTGAGCGCCGGAGTGGTACAGCTACAGCTGAGAAGACTTGTAGTGGCAGAAGGAGGATAAAAACGAATTAAGCTCTGGCAACAAATGTCGAGACTGGAGGAGAGGATGCAGACAGAAAGGGAACATGCAAGAGAGGTTATGAAAGAAAGGAACATGCAAGACATGGAGGGCAGGGATAAGATGGGGAAGGTACAGTAGAAGAAATGGTCAGAAAGCAGTAGGAGAGAAAAAGGCTCCAGCAGGATATTTTGGCAATGCTATTTTTGGGAATACAGGTATCCTTCGGGGAAAGCGAGAAGAGGATAGGCTGGTTAAAAAAAACAAAATCAAGCCAGGTTTGATTTTAGAAGGAATTGCCTTCTTTTATGATGACTTATCAACAAACCATACCGTTGTGCTACTGCTATACTACTAATAAACACCTTCACAGTAACTTCTGAAAAATAAAATCCCAATCTTCTAGCTCTTTTCTCTAAATATTTCAAATAGCTCCTACAAATTGCAACATCCAGCCAATACACTTTGTGTTCGACGAGAGCTTCAGCTTTCTGATGGGAGTCTGCACAAGTATTTGAGGAAAGTGAATTCCCTCCTTGTGAATGTACAGGTTGCCTCCATCTGTTTCTTTTCTAAAGAGGAGCTTCTGATTCAGCACAGCAGGTGCACTGTGGGCACAATGGTAAATAACCACATGCACACAGCACAATGGCACCTACCCACCATAGAGCCTGGCTAAGGCACAAAGTGAGACACGCTCATGGCTAAGATATCCTACTCAATGTTATTGTTCAGACAGTGATCACACAGTTGATGCTATAGTAGTGAGCTACAGCTCAAGAATGTAGGATTTACTGAACAGAAAAAGGAAAGTAACTTTCCATTTTGTCCCATAACAGACCTATTAAGCTATGGAACTGGGAGAAATCAAAGTAGCACAAGAAAGTTATGTGAAATAAAAATAAAAAATGTTTTATTCGTTTTTCAAAAAATTTTTGTAAAGGCCTGGGGTGCATTTTAATATATTAGTTATTTACTTAGTGGGTTAGGTTTTTTTTTTCCAGAGTAAGAAAATGCCTTTAGAAGACCCCCAATCTGGAAATAGAGTGCGTGTTTTAGTTTGTATATTTCACTGTTGTGTAAAACTCTTTGGTTTGTTGGAGAGTATTAGTTATCAAAAGGCATCATGTATAGGAAATGCAGAAGACAGGTCAAGCATGGAAAATTAAATAATGTTTAGTTTTAAAATTGAAGCCCCATTGTTTTGTTTTGGATATCTTCCACAGCACTTTTAATCCGTCGTCCTTAAAGCATATTCATCCATCTAAACTCATAAGACTGATATGGGAGTGTTAATTACAAAAGCAGCCAATGGACCAATTCAAAGAATCGCAGAGATCTCTGGTGGCAAATTCAGCAAACATAATAGAAAATAGAAAAGCTCTTGGAGAGCGCAGACCTCTGCCAAGCAGCAAAGCTTACATCTATAGCTAGCTTGCACATGATCTGGATCATTACCAGATTTGAATTAAGTTCCTTGGCATGAGGCACACCTCTGGTAAAAAAAAAAAAAAAAGAATCCATACAATTCATTCATAAGTTATCCATTGATCCTGATACCAACCAGCAACGTTCCCTTTTTCATGTGTTGTTGTCTTCAGGAAAATACCTCGAGACTTTTTTGATCCGATTCTAAGACTGTAAATAGTCACTGCTGCCACCCTTTGGTTTAGTGCGGAACTGCTTTTTCCGCTAAATATCCTTATCTCACACTGCATCTATTGAAAAATTACTGTATCCAAATTATGATGTGGATCATCACCAAAATGTAATGGATTCTTTCTTGGCATGAGAGACACATCTGATAAAAATGTACACATACAGACGAACAAACACACCAGCTCAGGATTTTCTTTTGCTGCATGCTCAGAATGTATAATTAGATATAAATGGATATNCTGTGTCCATGTTTTGTCTTCCTCAGCTCTACAGGGGATTTTCTTTTGCTGCATGCTCAGAATGTATAATTAGATATAAATGGATATGGGTCTGTCATTAATACTATGTAATAGTATGAAGCAAGAGCTCCATATTTGTTTCCCCCAAATAAGTTCTCAATATAAGCCCTAGATTCTGCAAAAGAAAACAATTTTCATTTTAATAATGTTGGTAAAAGCACTAGAGAAAGCAGTATTCATTGAATATACTAAGTATGATTTCCTTTTTTGCTATTATTTTTATCGACAATGTCAAACTTTTATCGGCAATGTCAAAATACAGCCTCTCACACAAATGCTACCACTTACCATTCACACTCCCTCATATTCAGACAGATTATCCTGATTTTAATACATCTTTAATCATAAAGTAATGTTGACTTGGTTGGGATCATTGCTTTGATGTGCATCATTAATTCTAGCTAAAGGAAATTCCATGGTGGCAAAGTCCAGAGAGAGACCGAGGGGACATCATAGAATAAGTTCCAACTCCGGGAGCTATTTTTAGAGATTTTAAGCTTATCGAGACACAAACAATTAACATCAGGGTATTCTGTTGTTATACCATCATGTATTAAGAAGCAACAATGGAAAAAAAGGAGATAGTTAGTAATAAAAGGATCTATTGCCAGTCAACTAGATTAGCTTATTTTCTCTGAAAGAGCGCATAGACAGCAAGTAAGCAAAGCAGAAAAAGCTGTTTACATGCTATTTTTGAATCTTACATATTCTGATGTGTCTAAAATTGCTTCATACATGGGTGCAGATTCCGTAAAAGTTTTTAAAAAATCCATTGGACTTGGTTTCCAAGATTTGAAGACGTTTCGCTTCAAATTCTCAATTCAAATGTTGAAAGGAGAAAGCTTCCTGGAGGGGAAGCGAAACGTCTACAAATCTTGGAAACCAAGTCAAGTGGATTTTTAAAAAACTTTTATGGAATGACTACGAACTGGATGACTGAGAATCTTCATCAGCATGGGTGCAGAGGTGAAGAAAAGAAGTGCAGTTTATGAACCATAAAATCTTTGTACATGTATTAAAGGTCTGTCCTTCAGATAACGCATTGGTATTAAATCAATCTTCATCAGTACAAACAGAGTGTCTGCATGGGGTAGCATGATATTAGCTTTGCATTGACAAAGCAGTCAAGCTTATAAACTGTGGTGTACATGGGGTGCATGGGTTATGTTGGCTGGATATTTTCAACATTTTACCTTTTTTTATTATTGAACAATTTGAAAACCAACAGTCACTTTGGCAAATAAGAATTCACACCCTGAGCACTTGGTTGCATATGGTGTAATAATTTGATGTTTCAACAAGGTGACTTCTGATTATTTAGCGAAAGTATCTCACAGGTTAAAACTTTGGATGCAAAGAAACTTTTAATGCTAGTCTACGATTCAGCCTACAGAACAACATAAAAACTTTGACGAGAAGCCGTCTGTCCGAGGCAAAGGTCCAAAACCTGGTGACAGTAACCTCTGCAGGAATCCAACTTGAGATATTACATTAAATACAAGTAGGTGCATAATTCAGGTCCACATGAAGCAGGGGGAGATTTTAGGAATATGTGTTGAGACTGATTATCTGTTTGTTTGTTTTTTGTTTAATTTTGTCATTTCTTCATTTGTTTATATTATTGCTTGCACCAGAGTCTAACTTTTTCTCACTGCAGAGACAATCGTACAAGTTTTAAACTGGTTGGTGTGGATTCTCTGAATTAAGAATACTGAACATAAATGCATTAGTTTAATTATTGGCAGCAAAATACTGGTGAAGGTTCTCAGTCATCCAGGTCCAGGCGTATAAAACCTTCAACTCAACGCTATTCCTGACATTTTCATTTGAAAAAGCTTCCTGGATGGGAAGCAAAACTTTTTCAAACGTGGACACAAATTCTAGTGGATTGTTTTTAATTTTCTTTTTTGGATATTGTCAGCAAAGAATGCTAAACTTTGATTATGACAGGTAGTTTTACCCTGTCACTCAAAATGATGTGCATTAGGGTAGGGTTAGTGTTAGTGCATTACCCGGAAAGCATGTATTGGACTACCTAATGCAGAGAAAGGTGATACTCAAGGTTTGTTTGGAGAATTAATTAGGAAAAAAAAAACAGTATACAATCGTTTTTTAATCAGATATGATAATGAGGGCATGTCAAAAACATAAGAATAAAGAAATGAAGAAGGCAAAATATTAGATGAAGTAATATTGGAGCCAACAGCACATCTAGTCACATCCTCCCACTGTGTGCTCACAAAACCATCAATATCACCATGTATTCTATTTAAAAGCTTTATTAGCTAACAGCGTATGGAAATACAAGCCAGGTTTTTCCACACTTCAAACAGGTTCTAAATTAGTTTATCATATCATAGCATTTATCAGGTTATTAAAAAACAACTGTAGATTTTTCCTAATAGATGTTGCAAAAGTTGACCAATTAGTACAGAACTCCATGTCTGCTGTTGCTTAATTTAGCCCATCTGATGACTGATTCTGTGGGTGGTACTTCGGTTTCGGTGGTGGGGCCCACACTGTGCTGTTCTTCTACTTTCCATGCTGTCAGACAACATTGGTTAATAGAATATTTTCTTAAGCTTTTAAGACAGATTTTAACCAAACTACAAACACAGCTAATCCTGTCTGAATGCAAAAAGACTTTTATGATCACAGAATCCCCTCCAAACAACAACAAAGGGTGTAAGACGTGTAAAAAGAAGAAATTTCCAGAAGTAAACTTCAAATTATCAGTGCATTAACTTTTTTTTTCTGGATCTTTTCAGTTTAAAAACCTATAAGGTTAACATCTCTGTTTTGCTTGAGATGGTAGAAAAGGAAGGAGAAGTGCTGAAGGTTTTCAGAATATGTTGTAACATGAACATGTAGTCAGATGCTCTGATGTTCATCTGAATAGATGAACATCCTTCAATCCGAGCCATTTCATTGTAGCTCTGGCTGAATGATTAGGGCTGCTCTCCTGCTGAAAGGTGAACCTTCGCTGTCAATTTACCTGCAGCTTTTCAACAGGATTTCCCCGTATTTAGCTACATCCATTATCCCATCAACACTGTCCAGGTAAAATGATGCTTATGGCAATCTGCAGTATTGCACTGAAAATAGATTTTCACCTCTAGGCAAAGAATTTCAATTACTGTAAGGCACACTGTTATGTGATCTGAGGTAGACAGCAAGCAGGATTTCATTCAACAGGGGCCTCTTTGTACATTATTAAATCTGTTTACAGATTCTGGCACCTTAGTAGTGGAAATCGTGCTCTATTCTTTCCATTTTCAGTCGATGGATTAAACTGTGCATTTTTTATGGTTTCATAAGCTTTGATTTTATTTTAGAAGCCAATCCTGCTTTAAACCTCATTCATAACATAATTCCTTACTAGTCTGCTGTATGTTTTGTTCTTCATGATACAGTTTTATGAATACAGTTTTATTTGTAGTAAGATTATTCTGCCTATAAGGAGACCCTATTCACTAATAAGATGAATTGGTTGGATGGGAGTTTATTTAGGGCTATAGGCATATAGAGAAAGCAGAAAGTACTTCAAGCAATGTTTGATTTTTCTTTAATGTTCTATGTTTTCTTGATCCATAACATGATAATAAAAATACCAAGTTTGTAGTTATTACTTTTAAAAAAATGTGCCAAATTTTAAAAGTGTCTATATTTTTGCAAGGCCTTGTGGTTTCTTTGAAAGCCCCAACAAACAGTCCATTTTGAAGGTTATGGGTCAGCTAGATCAAATTTGAGACTTACTGGGAAGTACAGCAGTAACGCCCCGAACAAGATGGCTTCCAGTAGAATGAGACCAGATGTACGGATACTCTGTGGAAAAGAGAGAAAAACAGGAAACATCAGAGTAATCGTTAAAAAAGCTCAATTTAAGAACTTTGCAGCACAGATGAAGTTTGAGACACTTAAGGTGTCTGTTTAGAAGGTTAGTCACAGATTTACTTCCTGGCTTCTGTTGTTGCAGATTATATTTCTTTTATGTTCACATTTGCTCATTTCTATGAATTTAATTATTTGTAAATACTACAACTTAATCCTTTAGCTGTGTTATCTAAAATCAAAACTTGTTCAGATTCAGTAACTGTACTGACGAAATAATTCCCCTGTTTCAAATCAAACAACAGAGGGAAGTAAAGAATATATATTTATTCACAGTCTTGTGGGGGGTTTTTTAAGGCACAATGCAAAAAAACAGATATTTTATAATAGTGGTGATGAAAATCCCAAGGGATATTTCTTGTGATTTGAAAAATAAAACAAAACAGGAGATTCTACAGCAGCAAACATAGATAATCTTTAATTTGCTGACCTACAAAAGTTGCAGCTTAGTTTTTCCCAAAGGCTGCAAACAGACAAGTTTAGCAACAATGATCCTTTATTACTTCATTTCTGTTGCCAAAGAGCATCTTAGGCAACAACTTGAAACAAGTCCCTATGTGTAGTGGAGGTTTAATATTTGAGGTTTAGAAAAATAATTGTAAACCATAAAGAACTTTATTTTCTTTACACTATGGATAAGGCAGTAAATATGCTTGGCTAACTGTATCCGACTTATTTACATATAATTCTTTTTGCAGCATAACTCCACGATATAAAGTGTAATTAGCCCCTTTTGATTGCCTATAATGGGTTTTTGGCACTTAGGAGAGTGGGAGGTTGATGAATAGCGGAAGAAAGGCAATTTTAGAAAGTGTAATCAATACAAAGTTTTTCTCAACTGTATCTTAATAGCTGTTATCAAAGCCTTCTTACTCTCAAATCTTTAAGGACCTGTCCTCTGCAACTTTAAGATGTGCACCTGCCCTTCACACTTGGATTTAGCAGCAGACAGCTCTGCAGAACCCTGCAGACACACTAACCCTAACCCTTCTAAGGGGGCTAAGGACTTTGGCCTCCAAGAACCAGATTTGAAGGCCCTTGCTTTATCCAATTTCAGTTATTTATAATGATATATTTGGTGAGAAAATATTAATAAAAATTCTACACTGGAAAAACAATCGAGAAATAACTAAACATCTCTCAAATTAAGTGCATTTACCCTTAATTTGAGTAGGTAAATGACACGATTTGCCACTGAAATTAATATTTTTACTCTTAAAATAAGATATTCTGATAATATGCACTTGAAATGAGACAATGCAATGTAAATTGCCTTTTTCCGTTGGCGAAACGTCTCTTTTACCTGCTCAAATCAGCAATAAATGCACTTATTTAAAAAAAAAAAAAACAGACTTCTCTAGATTTAGATTTTTTCCATTTCACTTAAAGGTTCAGAAGTCTCCTGTGCATAAAGAAAAAATGTATGAGTGGCTTTTTTGGTCAGAAATTAAAGGAGAAAAGATACAGTATAAAATGATCTAAAATGTTTGGTACAAGCAAAATGTTTGGTGTTGTTATGCAATATGTTCAAGAAAAAAACTCAAGGACAACATTTATGTGAAGGCTAAAGCATTCATTCACATGGCAAGATATATGGTTCATTCATTCAACAGTTGAATTGGATCGGATATCGACTGATACCCTCAGCCTAGGTATCGTTAATCGGATTGGATTGAAAAAAAAAAAACGGATCACTACATTTCTAATTCCAGATACCTTAATATATATATATTAAGCATTTGAAATATATCAGTTCTTTTTTTTTTTTTTTTTTCGACCTGCAGGCAGATTTTAACCCCAAATATGATGCATGTGGAAAAACATTTGGACACCATGGTTCTTTTTTTTTTTTTTTTTTTCGACCTGCAGGCAGATTTTAACCCCAAATATGATGCATGTGGAAAAACATTTGGACACCATGGTTCCACATATCCTGAAACAAAGTAGCTAATTGGCATATCAAAGCTTAACAAAACTGAAAATAGTTGTAGACACAAAGTTTGATCTTTTCTTTCTTCTAAACAACCTGATTTAATGCATTTGCAACAGATGACATTACTGGACTGAACAAAAGAGTCACTTTAGGAATCAAAGCAAACCTCTAGCACTCTTTCTTAATGCCCTCCCTGTTCCGCTCACCTTGTTTCTCCTGAAACGGTAGACCAGGAGCATGCTTGCGAGGTCCAGCATCATGCACAGACCCTGGAAGGAGGCCACGGAGAGCCGCAGACCGCCGTCCTCCTGCACCAAGCAGGGCGTGTCGTCCTGGCAGTATGGGCAGCCCTCCCTGCATGGCAGGCACTTGTTGGACACGTCAGAGGTCTCATCTCTGTAAGAGCTTTGCTCCCTGTCTGAGGATGTAGGGATTCATTAGTGATTTTGTTTGAATGGCACATAATGATCTTGAGTCTTAATGGAGGAAAGCGTTATGAAATGCTCATATCTTAAAGCATCTCAATGCTAATATACTGTGGGGTTTTGTAGGATTATAATTCATTGATTCACATTCCACTGTGGCTTCTTATAACTGCTCAGTTTGTCAGTTCTGGAGATAAAAGATCATTAGTCAAATAAATCCCAAGGCCTTGGGTGATGATTAAAGAGTTCAGCTTTTAATTAAGCAGACGAGGTAACAATGAATAAAAGGAGGATACAATACTACAACACTGTCCCCTTTATCCTTCTCCCTTTAATACGTTTTCCTAAATCAAGATGCTGCATTTATTCATACTACAGTCACTACTATCTGCAAACAATGAAGTTACATTGAATAAGTTTTAATTATATATTGCATTTAACATCATGTCAATTTAAGGCACTTTACAGACTTTCAGTTCAGATTTTTTTTAAATAACATTCAGAGACCCAGTAGAAGGATAAAATTGATCGCAGTTCTGAACCTCCCAAAGCACAATACCTGATGGGAAATATTCCATGAGAATGTGCTACATCTGCAGAGGCAATCACTTTACTTGGTTCTGATGTAAAAAAAAAAAAACTATTTAACAAAAATTGATTTTTTTTAATTTTTTTTTTCACTAGTTTAGTTAAGGGGAGCAGTAGCTTTTCTTTGTGAAAAGCAGGCTCTATTATTTCTGTCAATAAACCAGATTGTTTATCTTTAGTCTCTATTCTTTATAGAGTCAGTTTTATTTGTGCCAAATAGGTGCGTCAAATAGGGCACCAATTCCATTTTAGAGCCAAAAGTTTATTCAACTATTGTCACCCATTCCAGGTAGGCAATAAAAAGTTCTCCTGGATTCACTTTGTATTAGTGTTTTTCCTGCTTCACAAAGGTAGTCAGCAGCTTGACAAAGCCATGATGGCAATTATTTTACATCCAAGTAGTACAGTATGCAGTTCTTCATATATACACACACATATCAATTTCAAACAGATGGTATTAATATGGTATCGGTATTGGGGCCAAAAAAATGGCATCGGCGCAACACTAGTTTCAAGGCAGAAAAATAACATCCTTATTATCTTCTAAATTTTAGAGATTGTTTAAATTGAATAGATTGTTTAAAGCCTCCGATTTTCTTCTCCAAACCAATTCTGAGTGATGCATGGTCTGTGGTGTTTTAAAGGAAAGATAAAATACCTTTCAAAGGAAAACAAACAATCAAAGCATCCAGCATATATATATATATATATATATATATATATATATATATATATATATATATATATATATATATATATATGTGATTTTACTGTTGTTTATAATGGTACTTATCGATTCTTATTAACTTACAAACAAGATGTTGTTTATTGCACAGACACAGTGACCAGCGTGATGAAAAGAAGTAATTTTAGAAAATGCCAAAGTAATGTCTGAACAAAAAGCACAGTTCAGAAGGAAAATCCCAGGGATAACACGAGATGAGGAGGAACCACCAAAAACATAAAGAAAAAAAGTGAGTAACTCTAACAATTAGCGTGCACTTTTTTCCCTGAAAAAAATGATATAGCTGACTGAGAATCAACTCAGGGATAAGTTCAAGTAAATTCATGACATGTGAAAAAACAATAAATTACAGCAAAACCAAGTTCTTTAATATAAAGCTCTGCTCAAACAGGCTGCAGAACTCACCTTTGTGCATCAATATTTTAAATGAACTCTAACCTACAAGACATTGCCAAGAAAGATCCAAAAAAGGTAATCTATAGGCACCCTGGGTTTCTTTCAGCTTGTTGCCAGGGAACAACATAAAAACTCCTTCCTCTTTGATCTATCTTTTTCTTTCACAAAGAACAAACTCAGGTTACAGGCAGGAGAATCAGAGGTGCCACAAGCTGCATTTTCTTAAGAGGTGGTCTGCACAGGGTTTGAAAAAAAAGAGTATCTTCCCACACTGAACCTCTTGACTGCAGGACTCATCACAAGGCATTATAATAAAGCTCCAGCTTAGTATATTGACCTCCAGGGGGAACGCATGTTGGAGCTGGGATTGAGATGGGATCAAAACCGCCTGATTATTTGTTCCTCATCAAGGGAAGCCTTTCTGCCCAAGCACACAGCCCTGCTTCCAGTCAGCTTCTCAGAATAATAATGCACAAATGCAAATCATGAATCAGGGGAAAAAAAATGGAAACTCGCCAAAAAATGAGACCAAAACCAGAACTACATGGAAAATAGGTAGGTGGAATTAACAAGAGACAAAACAGGTGTAGACCATGACACATACTTCCCCTCAAGGGCAGTTACTGGATGCTCCAAAGAATCCAAGAAGATAAAGACAGTGTGAATCAGGAGGGCAGAGATGGAAGGACAAGAAAACAAAACAAAATCCCAGAGGTACGGCAGGAAAAAGAGGTTTTCCCTCAGAGCATAGAGTCCTGGAGGCCAGCAGCATTAGCAGAGTTGCTAAACCAAATGAGAAGGTCAAGTAGAATGTTCATGATTCTTTTCCAGGAGACTGTTATCCAGAACCCTGGTAATGGAAACCTACAAAGGAGCTCTGAGGATCATAATTTGTAAAGGAGCTTAGAAAGATTCTAGGCTGGACATGATCGTCAGAGAACTCAGAGACTGGAGCACAAGACAGATCCACCTAAGGTAAGCACTCCTGTCAAAGAACTCTGGAGCTGGAACCTGGCATTGAGTTGGCTGTTTTTCTGGTGTAAGTGAGCTTCCTGTCACAGAGAGGATCTTTGCTGGTGGCTGGGCCCAGCGGTGTTGCTGCAAACCTGACAAAATTTCTATTTCAAGATGGCTAGCCTCTATATAAGGAAATTAAGTGTCATCTCTCTTTGCCAGATGATTACCACCAATGACATTCCAGCCAATGACCTAAACCAGGAATATCCTTGTGGTTGAATTTGTCTTCTTGTGAATCTCTTTTATTGTGGACTCTGTTATTGTTCCAGACAACTATAGTGAAACTCTGTTTGTTCCCCATCTTCATGAAAAAGGTCTTAACTGTGTGCAGCAGTTCTCAGTCTTCATCACCTGCCTGCTCTCCAGCACGACGTCTCTGGCAGTTACCAACGCTCTTGGATCTCAGTCACATTCTTCTGGACCTTTGGGGTTCAGTCTGCAAAGCATGCTGAATCAAACCCCCACAGATCCATGCTATTTCCCCTTCATCCCTCATGTCAGCAAATCAATCAGTCATCAGTTGTCATCAACCAAACCCTTCCTGATCAGTCTACTTTCTCCCATCAGACTAACCAGAAAGTTCTACTAGCTTCCTGCAGTTCTCTGCTTCCAGATTCTTGTTGCTTTTGCAAATAAAGCATTAAAGTTCACTGGTTCTCTGTGTGATTCTGCATGTGGGTTAAAAAACTACAAACCAACATGACATGGTGTGCTTATCAAAAAAAATTAAAGTGCTGCATGCATTTGGATTCAGCCCTTTTTGCTCTGGTACCCCTATATAAAATACCTACGGAGAAGACAGAATTGCTTTACTGGTCATCATATTGACATAAAAACACATAGAAATGCATGAAGATTTTGGCTTCAACATGAAAAGTTGAATATTTTGTCCGAATTTGATCAAGAACTTTGAAGTTTGTCAGCAGTAGAGGCTGTACACACTTCAGAGGCTGTATACATTTCAGTTGAAACTGGCAGCTGTATTCCTTTAAACGATACCATCAGGATCTTTTATAGCTATGGTGTGTAGAAATTACACAATGCCGTTTTTTATAATACAACAAAATGTGTAACCTACTTTTAAAGCCATTGAGCGCCACCCGGCTCGGATGGTAAAATCCTTTCCTACACTGGCACTTGTATTTGTCCAGCACAAATCCGTGGCCGCCGATGGGAGTGCACTGAAAGAATAAAGACAGAGAAAAACAAAGGATGAAAATGAGCACGGCTGTCTTTGGAGATCAGGAATAGGCGCATCACTGTAGGGAGTCGGAAGAGGGTAAGTTTGGGGCAATGTTTACAGATCTGGCTTTCTAATAAGGTAGAATCATGCTCTAATGCAGCAATGCTTCCTCTGTAAAGCAGCCATGAGCTAAATTTTATCTGCTAAAGGAATGACAGTGGTTTGGATTTCTGTGTGCTCTGGCTCTCCTCTTTTACGGGTTAAGATATATGAAAAAATCTACCTCAATAAGTCAGTCCTCTATATTCCAGAACAAGGAAAGAGATGCATAAAAATTCTATTTATGGAGGTACATTTCTTCCATGTGAAAAAACTAGATACAGTAAACGAGTACAGATACCGATAAAGCTGTCTTTAAAAGGCAAAGACTGTTGATAGCAGATAAATTATCGTTCAAAAGTTTAGATATGTTGCATGTGTTGCATTTTCTTAGCCTTAATTCTTCTTCTTATGCACACTGCTAACTCAAGCGCTAATGTAAAGTGCACCAAGAAATCTACGCTGACCAGTGACAAACAAAAACAAAGATAAAAAGTGAATTATTGTCTGATCAGTGTCATATTTTGTAGCTGTTCTGCATGTCAAACAAAAGAGTATTCACAACCAATACTCCATAAAGCAAAGGGTAAGACCATGGGATACAGCGAGGAGATTCTAATTTCTTACAAAGTCATGCTGTCACATCCTGTGGTTGTGGAAAAGATATTGCAGGTGATCAGCTGAGTGTTCTAATTATTGGTGCACATCAAGTAAAGAAAACATAATTGGGGTTACCTATTAAATCCAGAGGGATTCAGAGCTAATGCCTGATTATAATAAATACAACAAAAATAACTCCTCCCCAGTTATCAGGTCTTAATGCAAACTTTTGGTACCTACAGTATGGAAGCTCATGAATAAATTTTCATTTAAATCAAAGATTTTACTCTTGATTTATTTGTGATAAAACAATGCAAATCTCACATTTTTTAAGCCTTAGGCTCAGGCCTGTTGGTGAGGCAATTCAAGCTTGAGGTTTACAAGAAATTATGTGAAGAAAAATGTTGAGCAAACAAAAGTTTGTTAAATTAGAGTAAAAAACAAAAGAATAACTGACCATGGAGTTAGAATGATTGAAGGTCTTAATGAGTCATTTCTTAGCCTGTTCCAAATTGATGGGGCTGCAGGATCTGGAAAAGGTGCATTGAGTCATGATGTTCTAGTTTTGATCTGAATTCAGCAACATTATGAGTCCAAAGCATGAGATAAGCTTATTCACTGAATATTCTGCAAAACCAGGTTATTCCATCAGCAAATGTCTTCACTGACATGACAGGCATATTCTTAAACAAAAATGCAAGAGTGGCTCAAGAAGCATGAGATACAATTTAAACATGGTTTAGCCACTACGGATTCCAGACCTTAACCCCATGGTATTTTTAGATGGGGTTTTGCAGAACGGTCTGTTTCTTCCATCAATTCTACAAGATTTTGATGGGAAACAGATGTAAGTGTGGAAGGAAATCAATGTTGTGAAAAAGCAGAAGCTTATCAAAATGACTGCAGGGCAAAACCAGGCCATAATTTAAGCTGAAGGCAGTCCAGTGAGATATTAGAGTGCGTTTTATTTTTTTCTGGATGTCTTTCTCACCAACAGCATCACCCTTGAGTATGGAGCAAAGAATATGTAATGTTGGCTCTAATAAAATGCTGTATCAACAGAAGCTCTGTTTCTTGCATGTTATGAATGTGACACATATCAGCAATTCACTAAGGCTGTGAGGTGACGATAGAGACCAATGACCATCATTGTATAGAAAAGAGAAAACTAGCCACTGAAAGTTGCATATTTTCACCTTTTGTTATACATTTTAGAACTGAGAGAGAAATGTGCACTCTCTATGGAGAAAGAGCACCTTTATATTATAAGTGCTGCAGTTCATTTCATGCATTTTTTCTATTTCTAAAGGACAGACTTGTTGCAAATTACATCCCTACTAGATCTGATGATGGAAATTAAAAGTATACACGAACAAGTGCAAGACGACGCAGCACCCTGATGGTGGGCTGAAGGGTCTGCATTGTTTGATGGAAAATGTGTCACTACTATTTTCATTTCTGAAAATCCAAATATATTGATACACATAAAAGCTAGTTTTATCTCTCTCTCCTTTCTGTCATTGCGTCTATGCCTCCTTCTTGCCACAGTTACTGCAGACTTTTTGGCAAGAGAGTTTTCACCTAACTTTCAAACATGTTAAACATACAGGAAGAAAATACACAAGCATCCGTTTCAGGTATAATTAGGCATATAATTGGGGGTGAGTAATCCTATTAGTAATTTTAACATTCTAATGATGCATGGTTGTACTTGCCCATCATGAGCAGCTGATGTTTTTCTAAAGAAATTTTAGGATAATTATCATTGATGATGTTTGAGTTTATTACACCTAATATTAGCTGCCTGTTGTGTATCAGAACTGAGGTTTTCCCCAATAGTTTATCTAATTAGGACAGTTCCTCTGTCCGGATATACAGTTATAATCGTCATTCTGTATGTAGCTAATATTTGGGAATGGAATGAGAGCGGTGTCCTTCAGCTAAGAACAAAGTGTAATATTTTGATAAGGCTGGAGCCATGAATATCTCCTCATCTGCTGACTTGTATGATGTAAAATGTGATTATGTGGCAGACGGGAATTGTATAAAATACCACTTTAACTGTTAATCAAGGCCACTTCCCGGGAACTGAGATTGAGGGTGAGCAGCTACGTTCTGTAACTCTAAGCAACTTCTCTGATCTGAGTAAGATTACAATTTCTATCAAAATCTGTTGTCATGTCTCATGGTTATTTAATACATATAAGTTATGAAGCGTTATTTATAGAGTTTATCCCGACTGATCTCTTTTCCGGAAAAAGAACCGGAGAGAGAGAAAGCTTTAAGGTGCAGACACAGAGCCTATCTTTAACAATATCCATATTACTGGTTTGTATCTACTTGTATTTAAGTGTTAAGCCATCAACATTCAGATAGCTTAGTATACAATATATGTAAGGTTTCCAAATATTGATGATGATTTTATTTGATTTTGCTCATCTTTCTTGTTGTTATTTTGCATTTTCTTTTTAAATGTGTCTTTTTCTTTTTACATATATATATATATATATATATATATATATA
>NW_015150616.1:308395-309524 GCF_000732505.1 Cyprinodon variegatus
ATATATATATATATATATATTTTGGACAATATAGATTTGGACAACTCCAGTCTTTAAACTTGTCAAAAAAAAGAGAAGAAAAGAAAAAAGAAAAAAAGAAACTACTTGTAGTTCTGTCTTTTTTAGAAAACCTAATAATTGCTCTCTATGAGGTGAATTATTTTTACATGAAGTTGTTTTCTTTTGCAGGTCATAGTTTTTCCAAATACAAGTGATTGAAAAACAGAACTCTGAATCCTGATTTGTCCATTATTGGTAATACAAATGGATGGACATGTAAGTCATTAGTAAAGGGTAGGATATACCCAAAGCAGACCAGCAGTCTGTTAGGGCCAACATTAATTATGCTCACAAGATTATACATTTAATTAAAAACACTAAAAACTAAAAAAATTTGCAAAACACGGACACCCCCCCATTTCCCCAAAAACATCTACAAAGACACATGAAGAACTTGCTATCTCTGCACAGCAGCTCAAGAACAGTTAAAATTCTAAACAGCAAGTCTTCTTGCTTTCAGCTGATTGTTCTAACCACTAAAGCCAGAACTTTTAAACCTTTCATCTCAGAGATAAATGCAACTCCCAAAAGATAATGTGGAAGTCAAATGTATAAAGAAAAAAAGATTTAATTCAACAATGTAAATAGTGCTTTTTACATACTAACACATTCTGTGAAGAGGTGCTGCTTTTTGGGTAAACCAAACTTTGAGGTGATAAATCTCACAAACACTCGGGTATGCAGTGAAATATTTTCGGGGCTTTATATAACACAGTTGAACTCAGGTAAACAGAACAGACAAATTCAAATAATTTTCTTAACAAGAAGAAAATATTTAGAAAAAATAATGCTATTTTAAGAGCATGTGTATAGCTATGAAAATATGGTTGCTCTGCAGCTTAAGGGACTTTTATCCAAATTTTTAAAGTGGGAGTTTTTAAGCTTAACTGTAACCTTATCTGGATAAATTAAATTTCATTATAAATCAGAATTTGTACACTAAGTTTCTAAAGGTCATTTGCGGTATAATCATTACACCAGAAAACTAAAATACATCAAATGCATGAAAAGAGTATAAAAGTGGATGGATGGATGGATGGATGGATGGATGGATGGATGGATGGATGGA
>NW_015150616.1:309591-317294 GCF_000732505.1 Cyprinodon variegatus
GATGGATGGATGGATGGATGGATGGATGGATGGATGGATGGATGGATGGATGGATGGATGGATGGATGGATGGATGGATGGATCAACTATCTAGTTGGAAACTTTGTTTTTCCTTTTTTTCCATTCTGGGTCTGGATTAAATGCCAGTGGAAAAATGTTTGCTATTTCCGTTCTACTATTAACAACTCTTGACAATGCATCAACAAGGTAACAGGACTTTTTTTTTTATAAGAGCAATCAGCAAATTGACATTTCTTAAGCTGAGAAAAGGAAAGGAAAATGACTCCCAAACCCAGATACTAAGAAGAATCAAAGTGAGGAGAAAGAAAGTTTAAATCAGTTCTACCATTGGTGATAATAGAAAATATAAGACTGGCAATGACTAAGTCAAAGAATCAGGGAATGCAGTATTATATATTTCTATATTTCACAAAGGAAAGTGTGAAATCCTATTCCAGACAGTAATGTCTCTATGCTAGTCTCAGATACAGGTAGATATGGATTTCTTTTAAAAGGAGCACTGCTTACCAAGAACATATCTGCCCAGATGTTGAGCCAATCTAAGTTGCTGTTGTGTAGGATCATAGTATAAGTGCATAACCTTAAGTAAGTCTAGTTGAGAAAAAGGTCACAAACTAACAGATTTTCTACAGAGTTCATGTTGGCAATAATTATTGCAGGTTGTTCAGTTTACTAATTGCTAGCAGCCCTAAAAGTAATCCTTCAGCTATGTCCATATTTGAGTTTTATGATGCTCTAATTATTCTTTTTTGAAAGCTTCTTTAAGTCAAAGTTAAAAACCAATTTGTTTAGAACTGCCTTTATTCATCTGTTCACTGAGGTATCATTAGTTTAAGTTTCTTTTGCTTTTATTTTGCTTCTGTTTTATTGTTTACTGTAATTCATGTAAAACTTTGAATTTTCTTTGTACTGAATTGTGCTATATAAATAAACATGCCTTGCCTCGCCTTATGAAATGCTATTTTTGCAGCAGATACAATTGGACCAAGACTTTCTTAAAAGTAATATTTTTTGCAAAGGTTCTTTGTA
Source organism: Cyprinodon variegatus (assembly GCF_000732505.1). Lineage (NCBI taxonomy): Eukaryota > Metazoa > Chordata > Actinopteri > Cyprinodontiformes > Cyprinodontidae > Cyprinodon > Cyprinodon variegatus. Next base: position 310,642 of record NW_015150616.1, read on the forward strand.
ATAAATTTTGTGACATTTGGTAAAGGGGGTTTCTGCAGTTGGTTCTTTTTCATAGAAGCCATTTTTATCCTTTCTTTCTTGCTGAATCAAGAATACAGCTTTAAATGTGGTTGTTTGTTCTTTTGGGATCTCTTGGATACCTAAGTCATCGAAGCTCTCCTTAAATTCTTATATAGGCCACAATTTTTTGTATCATTGTAAGAGTTTCTTCTCATATATCCTTATATTGGGAACTAAACTGTAATGTAACATTTTATTAACTTTTAGCTTTCTTGCTGTCTTTAAATCGCTTCTAATAGGTTCTTTAAAAAATTTCTGATGCTACAGGTCAGGAAAAAGCAGGCAGATGTTTTTAATTGCAGTTGATTTATGATTCACTATTTATAAGAATTGCATTTTTTTGCAAACAATGTTGAACTGGATAACTTCTATAAATAACTCAAACTATTGCTTAAAAACTGACTTGTATTTACTCAGATGAACTAGAAATGTTTGAAGCATTATGATGCAATAAATAATAGCAAGACAGATGATATCTGTCCACATGATGCACGTTATGGACTTACACTCTCGACAATGAATTGGAAAACGTCTCTCTACAGTGATGGTTATGATTTTTTCCAGGCCCACTGCAGTGTTTAGTCTCAGTAATGAGCTTGTTTCAGACATGTTATTGATTCTCATGCATTTTGCACACCCTTGCAGAGCAAAGCTGCAGACACCCCACTTGCAAGCATGCCCGATGTCAGGGGAAATCACTGGGCTTTGCCAAGGAACAGGGAAACTAATTAATATCTAAATTAGGAATTAGGGGTTGTTTGCAGGTTTCTAGTGCAGCACTAAAATTACAGCTTGAGTCAACAACCTGGGGAGCTACATGAGCTTGCCAACCATCTGGAGCACAAAAGTGAACACATACGCACACGGGCACCAGAACAGAAAACCGTGTTCCCATGTTAAAGAACGGACGTAACAAAACTCCAAGGAATGCTCTTAAATGACGCTTTTCAGTACATGCTTATTTTAATTTTCTTCAAAGAAACAGTTGGTCTGGAGAGCTGCGGAATCAAAGTTAATCACTGAGGAGCGATTTAATTCTGTCCGAGAAGAAAGTGGAAATATTTAACAATTAGTAATTAATACTGTGTAAAGAACATGAAGTTGAACATTTATAGGGTTTATTTAACTTATTCTCTTATGCTCTATCCATCTTCCATATTTGTGTCCTGAAAAAACTTTGCATGCTTAAGGTCACTGCAGATTTTCAGCACAGATCAGTTGACAAACAGCCCTCTATCTCCAAACTGGCAAGTGAGAGGGAGGTGCTGCAGAGAGTGTAAATGTCTGGGCTGAAGAGTAAACGGTTGGCGGGATCAAAAGATACTGTTAATCAATGCGGTACTGTAGCACTAGTAAAGGAAGGCTTTCATTATGATGCCTCAATTATTTCTGTTTTTTGTAGGGAAATGTCAGACTCATGACACATATCATCACCTAAAGCAAATATTGAGCTAAATCCTGATGTCAGTTGGATCCTCCCTGGATTTATTTTTTCACATTCTCCTTAGCATGTTACATCGTGAAACATTTTTACTTTGTCACCAGGTAAACAGTGTTAAAAGCCTAAATCTTTAGGCTGTGAGAAGGGAGATTTGGAGTAATTAAGCAAGTTTTAAAGCAATAACTTCAAATTTTTTGATGAAAAAAATTGCAATTTGTGTCTCACTTACATATTTTGACTTATTTTAAGAAATGACAAACAGACCAGGTCATCCGTAACAATGATCCATGAAGGGATGATTCAGAAATGTCTTGATTTGGACATTTTAAAGGATATTTCTGACAGGAAGCAAACTAAGCATGGAGCGGTTAGAGTCCTGGTTAGGGGGGACTTTGCTGCAATCTTGGTATGTGTGAAAGCTGGGTTCCTAATATTACCGATATGCAGGTTGAAAACCATTCAAACAACTCAGAGCCCATTGCTAGACATTGCTATAAGAGGAACCAAAAATAATCCTACAATGAAGATACAGTTTATGAAGCTGTTCTCTGGAATCTCTCATTAGTGTCACATTAAAATAATGCCTCTGACACTTTGGCTGCATGGTGGCGCAGTTTGTAGCACCGTGCAGTTTGTAGCAATGTTGCCTTGCATTTCTGGATTTTCCGCACAGTGTTTGCTTGTTCTCCCTGTTCATGCGTGAGCTTTTTCCGGGTACTCTGGTTTCCTCCAAAGGTCCAAAAACACGATTCTTGGGTTAATTTCTAAAATTAGGTTTGAGTGTGTGTGTGCATGGTTGTATATCTGTGTTATCCAGCAACAGTTTGGGGACCTGTTCAAGATTTATCCCACATAGACTGCTGGAGATAGACAACAGCGCCATTATGGTAATTGTTTTCTCCTGGATCAATCCTTGTGTACACTCACCGGCCACTTTATTAGGTACACCTGTCCAACTGCTCGTTAACACTTCATTTCTGAGCAGCCAATCACATGGCGGCAACTCAGTGCATTTAGGCATGTAGACATGGTCAAGACAATCTCCTGCAGTTCAAACCAAGCATCAGTATGGGGAAGAAAGGTGATTTGAGTGACTTTGAACGTGGCATGATTGTTGGTGCCAGAAGGGCTGGTCTGAGTATTTCAGAAACTGCTGATCTACTGGGATTTTCACGCACAACCGTCTCTAGGGTTTACAGAGAATGGTCCGAAAAAGAAAAAACATCCAGCGAGTGGCAGTTCTGTGGGCGGAAATGCCTTGTTGATGCCAGAGGTCAGAGGAGAATGGCCAGACTGGTTCGAGCTGATAGAAGGGCAACAGTGACTCAAATAACCACCCGTTACAACCAAGGTGGGCAGAAGAGCATCTCTGAACGCACAGTACGTCGAACTTTGAGGCAGATGGGCTACAGCAGCAGAAGACCACACCGGGTGCCACTCCTTTCAGCTAAGAACAGGAAACTGAGGCTACAATTTGCACAAGCTCATCGAAATTGGACAATAGAAGATTGGAAAAACGTTGCCTGGTCTGATGAGTCGGATGGTAGGGTCAGAATTTGGCGTCTACAACATGAAAGCATGGATCCATCCTGCCTTGTATCAACGGTTCAGGCTGGTGGTGGTGGTGTCATGGTGTGGGGAATATTTTCTTGGCACTCTTTGAGCCCCTTGGTACCAATTGAGCATCGTTGCAACGCCACAGCCTACCTGAGTATTGTTGCTGACCATGTCCATCCCTTTATGACCACAATGTACCCAACTTCTGATGGCTACTTTCAGCAGGATAATGCGCCATGTCATAAAGCTGGAATCATCTCAGACTGGTTTCTTGAACATGACAATGAGTTCACTGTACTCAAATGGCCTCCACAGTCACCAGATCTCAATCCAATAGAGCGTCTTTGGGATGTGGTGGAATGGGAGATTCGCATCATGGATGTGCAGCCGACAAATCTGCGGCAACTGTGTGATGCCATCATGTCAATATGGACCAAACTCCCTGAGGAATGCTTCCAGCACCTTGTTGAATCTATGCCACGAAGAATTGAGGCAGTTCTGAAGGCAAAAGGGGGTCCAACCCGTTACTAGCATGGGGTACCTAATAAAGTGGCCGGTGAGTGTATATTTCAATGAATGCTCTGCCTTCTATAAGGCATCTTCTCAGTGTAATTCATGTTGAGCCTCGTTTTGCTGGAGGTTTCTTCCTGTTAATGGGGGAATTTTCCTTTCCTGTTTGCCGCTACAGTTTCGTAGAACCCACCAAGAAAACACTGATTGAAAAGACATTGAAAAGACAAAATGATTTACATCCAAAGGACGTCTGCATTTGGCTGAAAAGTGAAAGGTGAAAAGCTGTAATTTTCAGATCAGTGAAAAGATATTGAAAACTGGGGTTGAACGTCATTTCAACAGCAATTATTGGACTAAAGTGGAACAAAATCAGACTGACCAAACAGCACCCAATTTTCTACAACTATTTCAGAACTAAATCAAGACTGTGATGGACCGACCAAATTTATCTGGTGTTTGAGGGGAAGTTAAGTGCCTCTATTTTGGCAAAATGATTATAAACTAAATAATTATTTTTTTTAAATACCAGTTTCCCTGCTTTTTCAGCTACTACAGGCACAGGACAAACCTATGAAGTGAATGTTAATAAAAGGAGAAAAGGCACCAGTGTGCTTTTATCTAACTGTAAATACTATGAGGTGTTTTCACCAGTAGTTTGATGCATTTTCTTCATGGATTATTTTTGATGGCTATATTTAAAGTTGATGAAATAAGCCTTGCAGTTAACCCACCTGCTGCACACAGATCTCTGACATTGGTTTCTGAACAAAACACCCTTGAAATACAGAAAACAATGATGAGGGCTTTGACTCAGATTAATGCAACCTTTTCTTCTCCACTGTCTGTCCATGTGTGATTTCACGCGTGTCGCTTTTCCAACAAAATCCCAATTAACCTTGTAGTAACATGCAAAGAAATGAAGGACAGGATTTTAGCAGCCTTATTTATTTATTTATTTATTTATTTATTTATTTATTTATTTATTTATTTATTTATTTATTTATTTATTTGTCTTAGCACGTTTGACAAGCCAATGAAAGTCATTCAAAATATCGTAAAGATCAACACATTGAGTCCGTCCTGCAGTCTCTGATATGATTCTTTTCCTGGCACATTTGCTAGTGGAGGGTCACACTAGTCACACTATGCACCACCTCACATTCAAGGGAGATTGTGCCAGAAATCCCCCCCCCCGGCAAAGAAACATGCAGGGTATTGAATGTTAAACTATGGTTACTGCAATAACAAGATTATTGTTTTGCTTTATCTGTTTTCTATAGTCTGCTCCTCTTGCTGGATATGCGTGGTGTGTTTTCAAACCTGGCTAGTTTACCTTACAATTCAGTGGTTTTATTAAACATTTTTTCCTTAAGCTGATGTTTTGTTCTTTGTCGTCATTTTTTTTTTTACTGTAACATATAAATCAGAATTGAATGCTTCCAGATAACAGCAATTAGCCTGAAGCAATTTCTACTGTTATCAGCTTCAAACAGGAAGAAACATTATCATCTGAAAAGGTGGAATTTCCTAAAAAGTAACCAGTCACAGGTATTAACTCTCTCCACTGGTTACCATCCTCAAAGTGACAAAAGTTGACACAGGCACATAAAAAAACAGATCCACACGCATGTAGGAAAGACGTTAAAGATGCTTGGGATGAAGCCAGGAGCAGATGAGGAGCATGCACTCATGTATGGGACATATTAGGGCCTTGTGCACTGAATCTGCACGTGTAAAATGTTTAAAATGAGTATGGAGAGCAGTTTATGTGTAATAAATAAAACTGCTCATATGAGGATTCATTGTGCCTGTACCTTGGCAGATTTCGGACTTCATATGAGCTACTGTCTGATCAAATCCCAATGAACTTAATGCTAAAACGATGACATCCAACCCTTACTTTTCTAGAACTTTACAGAAGATATTATAATTGAACCAGAAACAACCTCCGTTTCTTTTGTGATTTTAACTAAACAAAAGGGACTCTTTCATAATATATATAAATGCAATCATTAGAATAAGCTATTTAATACTGACAAAATGATCTTTTGAATTTCTTCTAAAACTCTTTCATGTTTAGTTTGCTGTTTGCCATGTCTGTTTCACTTTTTCTCACAAAGCAATTGGATATAAAGTTGCGAACATGACACTCTAGGAGTTGGCAAGAGAGAAACGAGGCAGAGAACGAGAGAGCACTCAGCACCCTTTGGAGATCTATTAATACACTGAAAGCAATAAACCCTGAGAGCATTACAATCACTCTGTCTCCAGGGTACAGGAAGCTGTCTGCTGTTGTTTTTAACGAGACTCCTCTGAGCACTGAAACACTGGACGAGACCTTTCTACAATATCTCTGGCAATCTATGAAGGAAAGCCAGCCTATAAAGCCAGCTATTGATTGGTCGTTGCTCCCAGTTGTAACGCTGTGACAGATTGGAGCTCATCCAAGTAATGTTAGCTTCTACACAGTTCCTGCCTTTTAATATTTTAAAAAGAGGCACAAATAAAATAAGCTACCAGCTGCAAAATGTCAGGAGTGAAATGTTGGTCATTTAGCAGTGTAAAACTTATGAGATGGACCACAAATATCCATCTTGGTGGTCGCTGCGGCTGTTCACATGCACTTCACTCAGTAAAGATCTGATGACGGCTATAGATCGACGAAGTCTCTCATTGGATCATGGCAGCCATTAAGCAGTAGGGGTTAGATTAGAGTAAACGGTGTATGCTTATGGAGCATGATACCTCCCTAATGGTCGACCCTATCTTACTTACATCTCTCATGCACAGATTTTTGCCTCTGCTTAAGCCAAATTAAAGATAATGAGTTGACAGAAATGCTAGACTTAGAATACAGATCTGTCATGGACATTCAAGAAACTGTGAAGAAATACTAAAATATTGATATTCATGCATAAACCACCTTATTAGCTATGCCTATCTATTTGAATCATGCTAGAACCATTTTTATCACCAAGTCTGTGCAAACAAACAAGGAATTTGACCCAATTTACTTTTCCCTTAATGATGAAATGTCCCTATATATATATATATATATATATATATATATATATATATATAT
>NW_015150616.1:317580-344407 GCF_000732505.1 Cyprinodon variegatus
ATATATATATATATATATATGGGAGATAGCTTTACCTTTTTTTGCTTTTGATCAGTTGACCAAATTAATTACTTTACCTTGTAAAATCAAATTGATCAATTTTTAATTCGAGATGCCTTTCAGTTAGGTAGAATATTTTGTTTTCTGTGATTGTCAACTACAAATCATTAAAAATGGGGGAAAGTTGTGGAGCAGTAAAAAAAAAAAGAAAATTCAACATTATCATATAAATCATTTTGGAATGATATGCAGTGAGACACATCCTGTGGTTTCTTGTATAACTCCTGGTGATAAATCTGTAGTGGCAATAGATTGAAATGATACCAGAGAGTTCAATCATGTCAAATTTTCAGTTTATGCCCTGCAGTCCCCCCTAGTGAAACCATCTTAAGTACGCAGCAGAGTGCAAGTTAAGCACTCTTGAAAGCTAGTTTATTGAATTAAATGGAAACTTAATCAAGTTGCAGCGGTTTGCTGCAGTTTGGTGCCGCTTTGAATATAAATGGTACTTAGATGACAATATTCTCAAAAGCACACTTGTGATGCCGGAGCAAATATTCATGAAATCTTTCAGCATGTGAGCATTTCTGTTTTGTTGTTTCAGGGGGTCTGATTGTGTTTTATTAGAACAGGGACAAAAAGGGTTCAGGAAGTGGATAACAGCTCCTCTTTCTTTGTTCTGATTTTAACTTCTTTTTAATCAAACTAGCGACAGAAATATAAATCAAGAAGCTTAATTTTCCGTAAATACTTAGATGTTTAGTGAAATAACTGCTTAGCCAAATACTTGTTAATATCTTTTTTCCCCCCCAGATTACTGCATTGAAAAGCCATCACATTGTCCCATGTTTGGCCAAATTGTAACTTCTTCTGTCAGTCAGAAGATTGAGTAAGTGTACTGGATAGGTCTTCCAACATTATAGTAACAGTCCTTAAACATACCACCCAAGTAAAAAATAAAGTGGCTTAAATGTAGCCACATCCGTGTGCTAAAATAGGGATCACGGGGAAAAAAAGCAAGAACCTCTTCAAAGTTGTGCCAATTTACCAGAAAATTCTTGTAAATTTAGCAATGCCAATCCATTGAGATCTTTCTTGCTTCCATGCAAATTTTATTTGGACATCATAATTAAAGAACAAAATATTTACATCTGGTTAGCATCTGCAGAAAGAGGAAATCGTGTCACCTCAGTTAGGCAGAGGAAAAAAATACTAAATACATTACGAAGAAATTGTTAAGAGCAACATTTATCCTGCATGGTTGCAAGACTCACTATGATCACCCCAAAGCTGTCATGGGTTTTGGTTTTGTTCAAGTGTTATTTTGAGTTTTCATTGGTGTCATTTTGATTCTTGTGTTCTATGTATTTTTGATTTTTGAGTTCTTGGACATTTCCTGCTTTTCCCTAGCTCCCTTCTTGCCTCTGTTCCCATCTGCTCCCAATCTGCTAATTAGCCTGGTCTTTGTTTGTCTCTCCCATTTATTCTCCTCCTGTTCAGTCACTCTTTGCTGGTTTGTCGTCATTACTTTGCCCCCTTCTTGTTGTGAGTATTCTTGGTTTTGAGCATTTTTGGATTTTTGTGGACTTATGTTTTGGACTTTTGCTTTTGTTGAACTTTTGGTCAATTAAATCTTCAAGTAACCACCTCAAGCGTTTGTGTCTGCATTTTGGTTCTGTCATACCTCCACCCCACTGTGACAAAAGCTGGAGTAACTTATATGAAAAACAGTTTAATTATCTCTGTCCCCGTGCAGAAGAAGGCCAAAAACATGAATGTAAAAGCCCACTATTAATTATTTGTCCGTCATCGTCTTCTTTTGCAGAGCAGAAAGTCATCCAAATATTAATTAATGTGAATAAAGTGATAATCTTTTGCAATATGTAAAGACAATAACAAAGTAATTAAATGAAATTATCTTTAACATGAGTACGGATGTAATGGTTTAAACATAAAATACTGTTTAGTTTCTGTTTAGTTTTAATTTCTCCTTAGGTTTGTGCAATCAGTAATTCTATGTGACTGGTTAATTTAGCAAGCAGAGAGGAAAGGTTGTGACTGATTACATGTACAGTAGCTAGCAGGAAGGAAAGTTTGGGGGGTCCTGGTATAAAGCAGACAACAGATGATGATCAAGGTTAGTGGCTGACAGAATGTAGACATGTGTCTATGGGTTGAAGGAACATTCATTGATTGGAAAATTATTTAAGGGGTCAAGACGAGCATAACTTGGCTTTGTCGTGTTGCAGACATGACAAAGGATATTTGGAGGATAGAAGACAGACCCTGGGAGAGAAACAAACCACATTGTCTCAGTCAATAACCCAGTTTTCCACGGTTCACTACCAATCTTGGATTGTCATTGCATTTCTCAATTGCTTGATCATTTGCTCGATCATCAGAGACGCCGTTTAGAATTGCTGGGGATGTAGAACCATCCTGCTGAGTCAGAGATGTGATTCTGAGATCAGGCTGCCAAACATTTTGCCGCAGCTGTTAGTCTGTGAAATCCTTAGAGTCACTAGAAGTCATGGGATCTGGACATCAGTGTTGCTACTCAGAGGGGAAAGTTCATCGGCTGATCCTTCGCCAAGAGAACTTAAAGTCATCCAAAGAATTGATCCCACCTGCTGTATGACCATCCATCTGCTCCCCTAAATCCAAAACTCTCTCATAGAGCTGTTAGTATTCAGCTTTAGAAGGAATTAGGTTGTTTAGCTGAAATTGTATCTTTGATTATTAAGTTTGCTTAATTTTGCATTTACAAATTCTAAATGCCAAAGCATACTAATTAAAGCACATAAAACTTTGGTTCAGTGTGTGAACACTAGATTTACATTCTTATTAGGTTCGTTAGTGATTGCAGAAACTGTCTTGGTGCATGTTTCGTAAAATGTCAGGAGGTCTTTTAAAGTTGCCCGTAGCAAAACTTATTTCCAAACAAGCCCCATGGAGTTTATGCTTAGCTACAAAAATAAACTTTTAAACCAGTGCAGTATTAAGACAATAGGAACCAGATGGCCACAGACTTGATTGTCTGACTTATCTACTGAAAAAGGGAGAGACTTCATGAAGGAGGCAGCAATGAAGCCTGTGCATCTAACCAAATAGATTTAATAGGAATTTTGCAGGGTAATACTAGTTATGTTTGGAAATCTTAGGATCCTGGTCAATCTGAGCTCTAATCCGGTGTGAGTAGGGGAGGAAATGTACCACGACTTAGCAGAGCTCATTAACGTTGGCCAGGACATTGCTAGATGAGAGAAGTTATTTCTGGGAGCCATGATTATTAGTAAAAATTGGTTAGATGACCATAAATTTAGTGGATAATCCTACAAGACCAAGCATTGTAAAGAGATTTTAAACCAATCTGTCAAACTAAATTCACGTACAGCAAACAGCCAAGATGACTAAACGCACCTACTGAGTCTCTCCTCCAAAGAGAACCAAAATGTGCATTTTCACTTGGGGAGCAATCGGTAAATAAAGTAAATATATTAAAATCTCTAACATCAAGTATCTATAAAGTGTTTAATGTTCTAAATTTGTCAATAACTGAAGCCTTTGAGCAATTGAACTTGGAGCACGTCAAGAGTGAGGATATTATAGGGCATTTCAAACACTTCTGCCTTTAATTGATCAGTTTGTTGGTTTTTTGTTGGTTTTTTAAACACAACAATAAAGTGGCAGATATGTTTAATACAGAATTTAGGCTGGACCCACTTTTGATTGTACTTGGAGTTTCTGTTCAGCTTTCTCAATTTAATGAAATACCAACATTTATTCTTACATGTTGCCGTTATCATAGGAAAATAGCTAGTATTGAGGTTCTGGAAAAAAATCAGAGGTCCCATCGGTTAAATCAGGCATCCCCAACCTCGGTCCTCGAGGCCTGCTGTCCTGCAGGTTCTAGAGTTTTCCCTTTTTTTAGCACAGCTGATTATAATGATTGCAGTAGACCAAAAGCCTGTTAATCATCTCTAAAATCTGAAGGACAGCGGGCCTCGAGGACCGAGGTTGGGGATGCCTGGGTTAAACTGTGACTGGAGAAAATGGTAAGACTCTCTCACCTGGAAAGAATACAGTTTTCTTTAGCAAATAATTTAAAGCGATTCCATAGAACTTGGCAACTTCGACAATATATTGATAATTCTATTTGAAGAGAACTCGATCTGATTCTCAGTTTGATAAAATGTAAGTCCTAGGGGAAATGGGGGGGGCTCTGTTTCGTTTTGACTTTGTGTTATCTATGTTTCATGTTCACATCAAAAAAGAGGACAAATTTGTATTGTTGATGTTTGAATTTTCATGTATGTTTGAAACATAATAAAGTGGGCCACTGGTGGGGCTACCGTACTGACAGCTACCAGCTGCCTTTTGGTGGGAAACCCTGCAATGGGTAACAAACTATCAAAACCAGATTGTTTCTATCAGTGTGCTGATACCAGACATTTTTGATTCAGGCCATTGAATTCCCTTATTTATTTATTTATTTATTTATTTTTTTGGCTGATATAAGACATAGTTACAACCCACTAGTGAAACCCTAAGCATAATGACATAGGGACAAGCACCAACCATCGTGTAATGCAGAATGTAAAGCAGGTTCACATAAAGCGATTATCTCCACCTTGTTAATGGGCTGGAATTGGTGGCCTTTAGTGTAACAGATGCAGAATCTAAAACTCCCACAAGGACCAATGAGGATTATTAAGCAATGACTGAGATTTCCTATAAAATACAATGTGCTGTGACTACAGCCGCTGCTGACAGCTAATTATTGTCCTCTTTTACCTTATTAAGCATAACTACTACCGTCCTCTCGCCTTCCCTTTGTTATTTTACTGTTGAACTCTAAAAGCTTATTAAAAGTTCAGCAACACCCACAACGTGCTTTACAATTACTAACAGACTAATATCCATGTCAGGCTTTGCTGAACGAATTATACTGCAGGAACAGATTTTACCACTTGGCTTCTCCTATTGTAAATGAGGACAGAGGCTTCCCTCAAGATTTAAATTATCCACCTTGCACGTTTGGAGTCATTTTGGTTTCTTATACAATACAGCAAAGGCAAGAAAAGATGAGAGAAGTGCAACTTTTTCCTATGTGCAGTTAGAGTTTGTGAAAACCTAAAATACTGTCAGATAAACTCTGTTTTCAATATATTTTGGTTTAAATTGACAGATTTAAATAGTCCAGATAAAGAAAACACAAGACTTTGTTTTCAAATTATGTCCTTTATTAAGATAAAAAGGTTGTCCAAACCAATCATGTGCTTTGAAAAAAATAAAGCTAAAAACTCTGAATTAACTCAGCCGCATTGTTATGGCATCCCCTTTTGGGACTCTGAGTTTTTAGTTTTCAGTTATCAGTTATTCTGTTTTGTGGATCTTTGGTTTATTTTCCATTTATTCAGTTTAGGCAGTCTTTTGTTGCTCTCTGTTGCCCCCTTGTGCCAGTCTTCTTTCCCCTAGCTCCCTTCTGGTCTCTTCCATCCACATCTGCCCCATATCTGCTGATTAGCTGGTCTTTGTTTAGTCTCCCATTTATACACCAGATGTTCAGTCACTGTTTGCTGGTTCCTTGTTGATTTTTTTGTTGCTTCCTCATCTCTGGCTCTCCATGTGAGTTTTCCCTGATGTTTGCTGGTTTTTTGGTTCTCAGCATTTTTGTGTTTTGGATGTTTGCCTCAGTTTTTTCATTAAATCAACAAGAACTCATCTCTGCTTTTGGTTCCTCAAGCAACCTCACCCCCCTTGCTGACAAGCATAGTTTTGATTTAATTTCCCAATCAGGACCAAGATAAGAATATTACGTTACCTTCAACAATCAACAAGGAAATTGCTGTTATAAGACTTGTTAAAGGCTGATTTATAGGTCGTCTGCGTTTGTGGTGCAGTTAACGCAGATATGCCCCGCCCCTTCCACAGATACTCTGCTGCACCTCTCCAAAATTGTAGGTGTCCGCAGACCGTGGCCAAACAGAAATACTCTGATTGATCAAATCTACGTCAGCTATATATCTGTATTTTCTGTTTGGTGCCTTACCGGCTTGTTTTGTTTGTATGACCGCCATTGTGGAAAACGACTCATGATGAAGGACCAGCTAGAAGAGCAAGATGCGCGAGAACGCTGGGACCCTTCCACCTGGATCCCTTCTGTTTTTCACCCCTCCGTTCTCGCACAAACCTGTCCCTTGTGTTTTTCCACTTCCTCACTGCCTCGGGCGTATCTAGACCCACAGCTAGTTTGTGATTGTCCCTCTTATGTGTGGCATGGAATAACATAGTGCAGACCACACTTCAAAATTGGGCATAAATCAAAAATATCTCTGTCAAGCTCACTGCGGCTCACTGCTGAGGGAGTATAAACAGCCCTTAACAATATTAGAGAAAGCAACACATCTTTCCCTGATCTAAGGATATTTGAGAATATGTGGGTCCATCTGAGAGTCCCAAGGTCAAATCACTGCTGAGCGTAAGAAACACAAAAAAAGCATTTCGTATTAACAAAATACTGTAAACAAATAAACATCTCAATAATGCTGAAACCCTCAAAAGAAATATTCTATGTACTGAGGTAAGAAATAATTTGTCAAAAAATCTGTGTCAATTATTTTACAATTGTCATAAACTCTCAACAGGAAACAATTGATATAAAACAAGAGATTTTTTATTGTTTTTATCAGAAAACATACAAAACCAGCAGGTTATTAACTATTTATTTTTTGTCTGCTTTAAAACAGAATAAAAATGTCGGTGTCTAAGATTGTCATCCATTCCTGTAACAATAAGGGGAGCAAATGGCTTTAAATTAGGGGTTTTTCAAGACAAGATTCTACAACTTTGTAAATGCAAAGTGACTAACAATTAGAAAGAACATCTTTCACTTGTTAAAACGTTAAATTGAGATACCAGATTTAATGTAGGGCATTAAAAGCCTGATTAAGATTGATTCCATAATAAGTGCTTGCAGCTCATGTGATTATTTCATGTGCAAAGCCTGCAGAAGCAAGAGAATGTTATGTTAACAGATGGGGTGATAATCTCCTGCTGGTCTTTATTTATCCCTCAGAGGAATTGATTTGCCTCAAGAAAGTGGAAGCAGAGAATTAAAAAAAAGGAGCAAGAAAAGAAGTGAAGCAAAAGCATCTAAATAAAAAGAGAGAGAGCTCCAGGGAAAAGCAGAGGGGGTAACCCTCTTTGGCTGTCACACCATTTTACACTCATTAGCTGAGGTGTGCCTTTGAAGCCCTCTATCTCCAGCAGCACCTTTCACAGGACCGACTGAGAGAACACATGCGCTCACATATGGAAACTGAAAAACTATTCAGTACTGCTCTAAAACTCTCAGTACGAAAACAAATATCTAAACCTACAACGAACATGCATCGTCAAAAATCACCCACACCAGTCATTATCCTCACTTCTTCATCTAATTATATAAGAAGAGGATCCTTATGTAAGAATCTCCCCCCCCCTACGACTGACTGCCTCCATAATGTATGAGGACTTGTATTTGGTTCACGGTGACACATCCTACCTTCCTTCTATTTTTTTGGGCACTAGGAAACAGACCATGAAGACAGAGAACAAGAATCCAACTAAAAGAAGATTGCATAGAGTCACATTTCAATAACATCACATATTTGCATCAGGGCTCTGCTTGCTTTTCTTTCAGAAATCAAGCTTCAGTCAGATGAGCGTCAGAAATAACATATATAATGGGATTTGGGAAATGAGAGGAGGCAAAATGAGGACTCTGGGCTTATTAGTGCCATCCTCCTACTAGACAGAGGACATTTACTGCCTAATTAAAATATGAAATTCATCAAATGAAAATCTATTTTTGCAACTTTCTTTTACGACACTAGCAAAAAATATATATTAGCAAGGAATTATTTAATATAGCACCCTTCACAATCGTTGGGAGACAGATACTTAGATAATATTAAGATGTAGACCTTTTTCAGCGTCACCAGCAGCTTTCAGTTAAATTACCTGTAGATAATGGGAAAGGTTTTGCAGTTCTATGGTAGTAGAACAAAAGGAAAGGTTCTGGGGAAATGTCAACTGCCCAAGGAGAAATTTTTGATCAAATGCTAACAGCTTTAAAGATAATTAGAAATCAAATACTGGAAAATTAGCTCAAACAAAGTCCTCTTCTTCTCCATAAAAAAAAATAAAAATCAAATAAATAAATGTAACAAAAACTTCCACCTGTTTTTAATATTCTTCTTTTGTTTCTGCATTTTTTATTTTATTTATTTTTTATTTTTTTATTTTATTTTTTTCCTACTTGCTTTGTTTCTGTTTTATCTTCCTGTATTTTAATCATGTAAAGCACTTTGCATTGTCTTTGTACTGAATTGTGCTATACAAATAGATTTGCCTTGCCTTGCCTTGCCTTCAGTGCAACGCATATGTACATATAGGACATAAAGGCCTTTAAAAATGAGGGCAATATTTTGTATGAGTAAAAACGGCAACTAATTTACAATGTGACCCAAACAGCCAAATTAATTAACCAAATCGCTTCCTGGATGTTTGCAAAAGATTTGTTTTCTTTGTTTTACTGTGTGGCCTCTTGGAGAAAATAACAACCATAAAATAAATGGCCTGAAGAAAATAACTAATAAACTGCATTGGAACTATTTACAAAGGTTGAAGAGCTTAATAAAATATTACCAACCAACTAACTCCTGCTTAAAAAAAAATATATATTTTAGAAACCGAGGGTATGTTGTGGAGAACAGAATTTAAAGAAGTGTGCGAGGAAGCACAGCACTTTGAAGATCACATGATGCTCCTCCACATTACTAAAATCACATTATTATGTTTCTCTTCCACTGAGCCTCCGGGTATGTTTGTGCTGCTGGAGAGAAGGCAATGAGCCTCATATTGACTGTCCATTGCTCATTTCCACTAAAAAACTGCAGATAGCAAAGCTCTAAAATGATCTGGCTTATGTCTGCCTTCTGGTTTTCCGATTTACTTTTTTTAGTAACAAAAGCCTTTTTTGTGAAACAACTGGAATGAATCCTTTTCAGGCTTTTATTAGAGCAGGAAAATGGTGGTGGGGTCCCAAAACACCACGCTGATATAGCAGTAACAGCCTGGCTAAGCAGCAGAACTCAGCAACTGATCACATTAAGCAGTGGAGGGGAAAGAAATAAAAGTAGTGAAGTACAGAGGGGGAGCTGGGATCTGATTCAAATGTTAAGACATAGAAAAAAAACATCTACTGTACCTGACTTCGATCTGGAGCTATTTTATACCGCTATTAACCCCTCTGATGGCTTTAAACTGACTAAGCTTTGGTCTATCGACCATATTGATTTCCCTTGATGAAAATATGAACTGAAAATATAAATGTCTGTAAGTTTTAATTCTCTTTAGATCAAATGTATATTGAATTTTCTGAAAATCGATGTATCTCCAGCACCAGCCTAAACAGTAAAAAGAGAGTTTTTTGCAAACCTTAGCTAATGGGATGTTGCATATGTCTGAGGCAAAGGAAACTAGGGGGAAATATGAGAACTTTGACCTGAAACAAAACCATGATGGCTGCTTCTTTTCTGCTGGCAGTGTTTAAAATTTGAAGCAAGTACAAAATAAATGCAACATTTAGAAAAACAGGAAACATCCTGAACGACCAAAAAGAAAAAAAAAAAAATAAAAATTTGCCTTGAAAGTAGGAAATTTGAAAGGAAAGAAGCTGGGGAAAAAAAATAAAATCCCACAGAAATTAAACATGATTTAATGTGACATTTTTTTTTTTTATTTAACTGTAACCCATGAAAGAGCAAGTTTTCTTTTGAACGTTCTCTGAGAATTTATTTTTGAAGATTCAGTGTGATCAATGTTTTATCACTATTCTAAAAATACTTTATCCATAAGAAAAGGAAATTACATATTTTTGTAACTCCTTTTTATTCAACAAGTTGTTCAAACAATTGCTTGATATAAAAACAGCATAAAAGCAGGTTAATGGCGAGGAAAATAAAACAAAATGACATAAACAAAAAAGATCAAACCTAAAGTTTTACCATATATCTAAGTATTAAAAGCCCAAAAAGAAGCCAGAATAAAAGGTATTGAGCTTTGATTTAACGGGGCCAAGTTCAGTTATAGATCAGAGATCTAATGGAAGCTGATTCGAGTCAAAGTGTGACTACAGAAAATTCTCCATAACGGATTGATAAAAGCGAAACAAGGCCATTCAGAGTTTTAAAGACAAATAATATGGACAGGAAGAAAATGCATTTGTTAAAAGGTGAGCTGCTGAATCCTGCAAAAGATGGAGACAGCTCAGCAATGACTGGCTAAACCTGCTTAAACCATTTAGCCGGAAGATTATTTTTTAACTGCAGTTACTTTATACAGATAGTAGAAATCATCCAAAAAGAAAAGAAGTTCAAATACATATCTATATATCAACATAACAATAGATTGTTTAATCTGTAGCTGATAAAATTCTGTTGTTTGGGAAAAGAATTGACCCTGTTTAATAACAGAGGTCATTTCTATGTCAACTTGTAGGGCCTTATCCAATGTAAGCCCTGATTTTTTTTGCATCATCATCACCAAGATCAATAGTGAATTTTCCAAGGCCAGTAGAAGCTGTGTCTCAAAATGTAATCCGTTCTGATTTTTCTTCTTTAAAAACAAGGAGTTCCATCTCAGCCACTGAGAAAGCAGTGGGTTTATTCTTGTTTGGTCTAATTAGTAAGTAAATTTGCACACCAACTGTATAACAAAAGAGTTCACAATGTAGAGGTTTATAATAAGTAGCGACACAGAGGCAGAAAAACAGTGGGACCAATTTAGAACCCTGTGGGACCCCAGACAGTAGAGGGACTGCAGAGTAGGAGTAATTGAGCATAATGTCAGTTGTAGATGTTCATGCATGTAGGTTTAAGGATCTCCTGTAGTTATATGTCCAGCAAATCAAGAAAAGCCTCCGGCTGAGGACACAGTGTTGTTGTTTGACAGGTCTATAAAGAGGGTGCTCAGGGTTGTACCTTCATTTTAGGAACAGTTTGTAAAAACCATCCTCAAACGTTTTGGAGGAGTTCGCAGAAGTGACCCACCCTTTATTGGCTTGTCGAGCTCACTCAAGTCAGTTGCTCCTATGCTACTATCCTAAGAGATAAAAATAGAACATTTCAATCTGTTCGCAACAGAATTACATAGACTGAAGGATCTAAGCTTCCTCAAAAAGCACAGACTCTTCTGTCCCACCAATAGATGTCTTTTAGATTCAAAGTCAGATAAAAAGCCATAATCATGACAGTTTTGGTTTTCTCATGAATGTTGAACCACCTATTGTAAAAATCTAACTTATGAAATACAGAAATTCTTATTTTGAAATATATATATATATAATTTTTTTATATATATCTTTAAGTTTTACAATGAAATGCTAAAACACCAGTTTATGGTTTGTTAGTCAGGAGGAACCTGGTGTTAAAAGACAAATAAATTCAAGATGATGACCTGCACTTTTTTAACTTCTTCGTCTCTGGCTTTCTGATCACGTTAATAAATAGTTGTACCAATTTACATGATTTTTTAAACCTTCGGGGAAAGTGAGGCAAAAAGACTGATAGATGTTTCTCTAGCTACTCTGTCCACGATTTGTAAGGAGGTTAATAATTTAAGTCAGTAAATCACAGCCATACAATATCCTAGAAGCTTCCAATATGCAGCAGCAACATATTAAAAAGGTATAAAAATGTAATGTAAGTTTTGAAAAAAAAAAGTATCCAAAATGTGTTGGCTTTAATAAGGTTGAATGATATCTGCTGGCTTCACAAAATCAACCATTTTACCCTTTTCTATATATTCCTGTTTCCTACAGAACCCTCAACATTTGTTATCCCTAGAGGCTGCTGTTTGATTAGTAAAACAAAGTGTGACATGTTTAAACAAGTGTGACTGTTTAAACATGGCAAACAGCTGGTGTAGACAAACTGGCTACATGCCATAAACGGTTGTTGCAATTATTGATTAATAAGTACATAAAGATTTGGTTGCAAGTCTCAGCTTTTGTTTTTGCTTTTTACTTGTTTTAAATCTACTCATGCTGACTTGCATGTGATCACATTTGTACAGTTCTGGTCAGTTAAAAGTAAAGTTTAACCCTTTGAAAACCATGACAAATAGAATCATAAGTTTTTTTTATTAATCATCATTTGCAGATTACTTTGATTTAAAAACTGTAACCCTACAGATGCAAACAAGACATACAACTCAGTAAAGCAGAATATTATTACAAAAGGTGATTTATAATAATTGAATAATGTATAATGCACAAAAGGCTACAATTGTAGATTTTTGAAATGAATGTTAATTGAATGTTAGCCTACTGAAAAGTACATCCATGAACTGTGAAATAAAAGGAAATATGAATTATAAATTCCCTTTATTGCAGCCTTCATCTTATCTTCATGTATTGCCCTGGTGTCTTATCATTATTTGGAAATAGTAAAGTTTCAGTATAGTTTAGCTCAGTGCTTGCTACCCAGTTAAGCATGGTGATACCATTTCCACTCATTTAAAATTAAGTCAGCATTTCGCACAGTGAGTAATAAGTACAGTACATCAAATTTAACAAATATTACTCGCAAAATATCACTCTGCGCAGAATAAATCTATTTAACTTAATGTCTTGTTCTTGAATTACATATTTTTTGTTGAGCTCCACCTTTACATGCAAAGAAGAAGCAAAACTTTGGTTTTGGACCATATCAATATATCTGGGCTAGCAAATGTCTAGGCCAGATTGACTGTGGTAAAGAAAAGGCTTTCTGTGTCCATCACTGGGATCAGACTGCATGCAAACAGAAGCACCACCTGCACAGGAAAAACACTACCACTTAAATTAGAGCAGACAGCAGCCACTAGAGTTGGTGCACTAAACAGGCACAAGACAGAGTGTAAAACATGGAGGAACCCCAAAAACATTTTTTAGGGGGAGATGCACATACCATGACTGTGATTGGTCATTCGGCACATCGCTCTGTAATCCATTACACAAAAACATCATAACACCAAAAACATGCCTTCAGAGCCCTTCTTTGCTGTAGGAATCTGACAACTCCCTATTAAACCTCCACCAAATAGCAAAAGCGGTCCTTCTCACTTAAAAAACGGCACAAAGCAACTCCTCCAGCACACAGCCATGCTCATCTATCTCCTTGCAATGTCTCTCTGTCATCACTCAATGTGACAAAACATGATATATGTCTGCTGCTGGTTCTGGCCCAGCAGTTACGCTGATAACAGCTCTTACTTACACCAACCCCATGACAACACGGAAACGTTTCCATCACCTGACATATAGTCTTGAAAAAATATTCACACATTGGAATATTTCACAGTTGAGTAGAGATAAAATTGATGTGTTTTATATATATTTTTACATTATCCTTTCCAATGTATGATATAAATCAGAAAAGGATTAAATCAATTTGCGTAACTGAATCAAAACCATCTTTTGATGTAATTTCAACTTTAAATATTTTTTAAATAAGTCAGCAGTGTACAATTTTGAAGTAGATTGGAATCACTCCAGAACATCCATTTTCTAATCCTGCTAAATATAGAAATTGGCTTAGATCTGGACTAACTAGAGTATTTTAACAAATTCAATCTTAAAGGTAAAACAATTCATTGAAGCACAAAGGAGTATCCTTTATTTATTTTTTTTGCATCCTTCATCCAGCTGAACCTGACCAGCTTTCCAGTCTCTGTGAAGCAAAAACATACCCAAAGAATCATGTTACCAGATTTCACTGCAGCGATGGTGTGTCAAGGCTCAGTGCTGGTTTTATGTCACATATAGCTTTTTATTAAATTTACTGTTTTTTTGTTGTTTTTTTAGGTTAAGAAAACTTTCATTTGTACAAAATATTTTTGCTCCTACTTCATAGTGATGTCATTTAATCTTCAATAAAACAAATTATAACTGGATGCCTTAAATAATGAGCTCAGATGATGATTTATTGAGTCAGGTAAAACCATCAGATTGCTATTGTGTAACTTTTTTCCTTTGTTTTGTGTAAAAAAAAAAAAAAAGAATTCAAGGTACCAGGATGCACACCAGCAATAAAACAGGTTTTAGAGGATCTATGCTAAAAAAAATATCCATATCTCAGCAGCACAGATCTATAAAGCTTTCAGTATAACCAGCTTTTTTATGGTTTTCACTCTTTCTGTAAGCAGAATGATGGCTTTCCTCTTTCAGCTGATTCTCACAAAGTGAGTAAAGTGGTGTCAAGCAAAAAAAAGGCTACAGCCAAATTATCTTTTTAAGCATTCGCTTGAATGATTGAATATTTCTTATTCATAGCATCGTGAAGAGGACATCTTGAACAGGAATGACTGAGCCTGAATAAAAATAAAGAGATTAAAATAAAGATTTAATATTAGGACAATTGAGCTGACTCACACTGCCTCACAAAAAAATATTTAAGCCTTGGAAAAAGCACATTTCTGAAAAGCTTGCATTGGTACAGCAGACATCATAATTTGTTTAATCCATATAAATTCACAAAGGAAGGTAGAGAAAACTAAATACAGAAATATTCTGGTAGAACGACTGTTAAAGCTTGAAAGACGTTGGTTTACCTTCGTGCAAGACAACAGCGCTAAACAAACAACCAGAGCTTCAATGCAATTATTTAGAAAAACTCTCCATTTAATCTGCTTGAGCTAATTTGAAAAAGAGGAAAGGAAAATATTATATTCTCTAGATGTTAATAGCTGGTAGTGAAACATGACAATATGGATACTTGGCAATATATTCCCATAAAATTATAAAACGGCATAAGACAACAACAATCTCTGCAGCTTTTTTTTTTTTTTTTTTTTTTGCAAAGTGCAATGGAAGGAGACTGACCTCCATACTGGTTAGATTACAGCGATGAGTCCCAGCAAACCAGCCACTGTTGGAGCACTGGTCAATATCCACATCCTGCAGATTCACGTCCACACGAATTACCCCCCTGTTGGTTAAAAAAGGATGGAAGGAAAGGGAAAAGGGATGGAGGGAAAAGAAATGGAAATTAG
The DNA here is from genome assembly GCF_000732505.1 of Cyprinodon variegatus. NCBI lineage: Eukaryota > Metazoa > Chordata > Actinopteri > Cyprinodontiformes > Cyprinodontidae > Cyprinodon > Cyprinodon variegatus. The sequence goes on from NW_015150616.1 coordinate 332,659, forward strand.
TACACTGAAATCAGTGGGGAATTGGACGAAAGGACTTATAAAAATGAAAAAGAGTGCAAAACTAAATTTAATTTTATAAAATGGTTTTCTTTGCATGCTGATAAATAAGAAATAATTGAGGAGCATTAGGGTCATAGACAAAAAAAAAAGGATTTAAGTAGCACAAGGGAGACAAAGAGAGGAAAAAGGATAAGAGGCGCTGACAAAACAGTATTAGATTAGATAAATCGTATAAGGCCAGAGGAAGACAGAGACTGAGGAAGCTAAAATGAAAGACAGGGAAATTAACAGGAAGGGCCATTCTCAAAGGAAGTCAGGCCAAATCTGTTGATTGAAAGAAACGGATCGAAATAGAAAGAAATTAAGAATGATGGAGTTGAAAACAAAGATAACCAGAGACAATAGTTAACAAAAATAGATAAATTGGATTAGATAAGCCTCTTATATAAGTAAGGATGACTAAATATAATCAGTTATCAAATCTGGCTTCTAAATAGTTGGTTTTGTAATATAATAACGCCTGCTTAAAATGAGTTTGAAATCTCTTTTCTCTTAATGTTCTATGAGCTTTTATTGATTATGTAAACTCAACATGATATCCAGATCTGCTCAAAGACAAATGGACTCGCTTAGAACTGCAGTTTGATGAAAACTGATCTACATGAACCAAATCCTTACTGATGTGTTGAGCAGTTTTCTTTATGGCTGTACATGATGGAAAGTAAGTAACAAATAAAAATTAATTTATCTTTTTTTTAAGTGTGTTTAGAGGTGATTAGCAACTGTTTTACATTGCAGGTCATTGTGGTCAGCTAAGAAAAAGACTAAATTCCTATTTCTTAAAACTGTTAAATGTGTCTTTTGTTTTTGTATTTATTTCCACCTGAATATATGTTTCCCAAAGACCCACATCTGTAGTTTGGGGCTTTTATTGTTTTTTAAGTTTTTTTTTTTTAACCAATGCGGAATGATTACGCGACACACAGCTGCAAAGGTTTTTAAAGAGACTGTGGGCCGTAGATTGAATATCGTGTGGGTTTCTCTGATCCACACAGAGTCAAAATTAGCCATAGTGGCTAAAAGTTAAAAGAAATTAACCAGATGTTTGCATAAACTGTAGAAATAGATATTTGACCTTTATGTTTTATTTTGTTTACTGTCTAACATATATTCAGACTAAATGTATTCGACTTAAGACAAATTACTAACACTATTAATGCTAAATGCTAGAAATACAACTAAATATTCTCCGATAATTGTATTCGTCCTCTGCAGCTTCAGCTTTTAAACCTAAAATGTTCCTGGTGTTTTTTTTTTGTGTAATTTTGGCCCCTTCCTCCTGACAGAACATAAGTAATCAATTCATGTTTGCACTGCTTTCAAATTCCTTCACCTTGCCGGGAGGCTCTCGAAGTGACTGAGGTCGAAATTACTTTGTTGCCCTAAAGCCACTTCGTAACTAATCTGAACAAAAGTTTAAGGTTATTGTCTGCTTAAAAGTCCCTCCATACCCAAACTTTAACTTTTTTTAAAATATCTTTGAACATTCTGACAAATGGAAAAAAACATACATTTTAAATATGTTAAATTACAGAAGTTTTTTGTATCATTTGCGATACATAAGGCATTTCCGTTTATTAATTGTAATTCTGGTCCCTACATGTATTTGATTTTTGAGTCAACCTTAACAAAACTAAAATATCATAATGATGATGTAGAGGTCTCAAAAACCCCTGTATCAAATATGATACACTCTTAAACATTTAAACTTGAATGATGTCTTCAGAGGTTGATTCGGTATTTCACCTCATTTAACCTTTCCATTAGGCTATCTATTTGTGAAGTGCACCAGTCCCTCATAAAGAAGCCAAGTCATGTTGAATATTTCTGATTATGGTTTTAAAGCCTGATAGTTTTCAGATAATAATATTACTCCGCCGATTCTGCTAAGCAAATAGTACAAATATCCACCCAGAACTACACCAGAAGATTCTGATGGCAACAAAATGTGTTATTAAGGTTCAACTTGGTAAGGAAATTCTAACCTTATAAGGTTTAGTGTGTAAAGCTTTGCCTTAGTTAATGTTGTTGTAATGCTGTTTTTAAACTTAAAATTTGGTGAAATTATTTGTCATGATGTTTGATAACAGCTGGAAATCCATCTACTCTTATACTGATTATACATGCAGGGTCATCGGGGCACTGGTTTGCTAATTTTCATTAGTTTTTGGCCGATGGACCCTAAAAAAGCCACTAGTCAATCAAAGCTGTAAATATAAACTCTTAAAAGACTGTGTATATAAGGCGTCTTTTGGCCACTAAAACAGATTTACACTATACCCACATTCCCCCTGTGGCACACAAACACATTCATGCACCAATACTCAGATCAGTAGGCGACTAACAGGTACTTGCTTTGCCCAGGGGCACATCAGCATTCGACAGCAGAAAGCTGGTATTGACCTGCAACTTTGCGAGACAACTTTTCTTTCCAATGTGCTGCAGGCAGTGAACTGCAGCAACTGAGTTTGTGTGGTGGGAAAATTGTATTTTTCATCTATTCCAATATTTCATTGACTAAGTGCTTGTTCTATTTTCTTTACTGCACAAAAGTCTTTACTGAGGCTTATCTTACTCACTGAGAACCTGTTTTCGGGTGTGAGATGTCTGGAAGGTAATGAGACCTGTTTATGGGAACTTTATATAACATATTTTGAAAAATGTGTATGTGAAAACCTTAACATTAATCTGATACCTGGATCAGATATCGGTGATTTGATATTGGATATTGGAGATCCAATTTAGTGCATTTTACATGGAACCGGAAATTCTTTCTGCTGCTTTATTGTTGATAAATAATATAAAATGCATTTATATCTGTTATTTTTTCATGCTTATGTCAAGGTTAAAGCTTTCACTCACATGGTTCATTCATTTACCGTATTTTTGTGACTATAAAACGAATATAAACGTCTTTTTTTCCCCTTAAAATGTGTGGCGCGCCCTATAGTGCGGTGCGCCCTATGTGTGTTGTTACTGCGGACGTTGTTGAGACCACCATGAGAACATTAAAGGGAGAAGTGTGGGCGTGGATTGGCTGCCACGCAAATGGACAGAAACTGCCGCCTATGGTGATTTTTAAGAGAAAGACTTTGCCTAAAGAGACTTTTCCAGCTGGAGTCGTTATTAAGGCAAATGAAAAGGGCTGAATGGATGAGGAGATGATGAAAGAGTGGATGAGGGAGGTGTATGTGAGGAGACCAGGTGTTTTTTTCCACGCATCACCATCGCTGTTAATCTGTGACTCCATGCGTGCCCATCTCACAGCCGATGTGAAAAAAAGGTGAAACAAATGAACCCCTGTGCTCGCTGTTATCCCGGGGGGTCTGACAAAGGAACTTCAACCGCTCGACATCGGTGTGAACCGGCCGTTCAAAGTAAGGCTGCGAGCGGCGTGGTAGCGATGGATGACCGACGGAGACCACGAAAAGTGGAAGGCAGCGCCGGGCAAGTTACGCCACAGTTTGCGGATGGATTGTAGATGCTTGGGCTAACGTGTCTGCTGGCTCTGTTGTTCGAGCTTTCGCAAAAGCCGGCATCATTTCCGAGGAGCCGCACAGCAACGGAAAGTGACTCTGACACCGAAGAAGGGGAAATTAGCATGTCTGATTTAGCGCAGCTGTTTAATTCAGAAACAGAGGATGATGACTTTGATGGGTTTGATTAATACTTTGTAATAAATACATGAATAAAGCACAATCATACTCAGTTTTGCTCCCGCTCTATTTTTAAATACGCAGTAGAGGTATTTAAAGGTAGTAGAGGACATGTACCTGTATATAAAACCCGCGCCCTATAATTCGGTGCGCCTTATGTGTGTGTTAAATACAGTAATGGCACACATAACTGAGACTGTTAGTACGGTGCGCCTTATGGTCGTGAAAATACGGTAACACAGATCGGTATTGCATATTGACCAATACACACAGCCCAGGTATTGGGTCAGATCGGAACTGGATCAGTGCACCTCTACTCTTTGCATGATTTTAGGATAGTGGTAAACTTTATCTAGGTCAGAGCACAACAGATGCATAGAGCTATGACTATTACAATTGTCTTGTTTTTGTGCAAAGACAAAATAAAGTACGAGCTAATTGATACCCGCCAATCTTCTTTTATGTCACTAAAGATGCACAGCCAGTTATAATTTTCCATTTACAGTTTGCTTAAAATAATTTCAGATTTAAGTCTCAGTTAGTCCTGTTTGTTGGAAATTTGGGAAATGTTAGAAGTATTTATGTTCCAGGAGGTGAATAAACTTTGCATCAGTGAGCCTTAATATGAAGTGAATGAGGTTAAAAACCCTCAAAAGGCCCCAGCAATGCAGCTCAGACTGCTTATATAACCACCTGAGGTTAGCTCAGTTTACAAGTTGCCGTCTAACCTGCTGTGTTTTGAGCCTAGCCTGGTTTCTATATCCATCTATGACTGTCTCTATCTTTCTTTACACACGTACACACACATTTACTCAGGATGCTCAATCTTGTGTGATTACACTCTGCTGTCTCCTTCTCCATCAAAGAAAGAGGCTGCCCACTCGCCTCACTCTCCCGCCTTTACTGTGATGTGGAGCCTGACACCTGTTATCTCCATCTGCCAGCTGGGAAGAGGAACAAACCATTGGGAGAAGTTCTCGCCACTATCTTTTATCGAGAACGCAAATAGAGCAAAGGACAACCGTGCTGATATTTGAAAGTAATTTATTGCACTGTTTTTCTCTTCACAAATGCAGCCATAACAATATTATAACTTGAGATTCAGAAGCCTCTGAGGCTCTGAAAAAAAAAAAAAATAAGCATGTTAAAGTTTCTTTTGCTCTTTATCATTTTAATAGTTCGTATAACTTTACCAAGTCTGTCCGGTTTGCTGTATTTCATGCAAAAGTTTAACCAGTTTTTTTCTTCTGAGAGAGCTCTGATTGCTGCTTTGCATCTTCACAGTCAGCGCTTGGGAGAAAGCCTGAAAGAAGCAATCATTACAACCTTCCACAGCGCTGAATGTTGAATAATCTGTGTTTAGCGGCGCCTCAAGGCACTCTCCCTTCCTCCCAGTAATACCTTCACATTTTGCATCAAACCTGAATGTCTCACTTGAATTTTAATCAGCTTTACAAAACCTTAAGGTCTGTCCATGAGAAGCTGACTAGGGAGGGGGTTGATTTAAGATGTAGAGGACATAGTGGAAACAGCAACCTCCTGATGTTCTGTCAAACACCAACTTAGTTTCTATTTTTAGGAACCTCATCTCCAGACTGGGATTGGCAGACGATGCTGCAGAGACCAATAAAATACAGAAAGTGGAGAGAGAAGGAGAGTTTCACACTTTGGCTAACTTCATTACACTGAAAACCTCTTCATCTTGGTGAGCTTTCATCTAGTTTGGTTGCTGAGTTTACAGTTTGATCTAATACCTATTAAACCCAATTACTGACGACAGAGAGATGATTCTTTTTATTTTGAATACAAAAAAACACAGACAAAGCCTAAAAAATCCCATCAGTTATTATTTTTATTTTTTTTTGCTTTTTCTATGGTTTGTTCTTCTTTCATTAGAAGTTAAAATTCTTTGATTCAATGTTAATTTGAGGTTTTTGAATGATTGGATATCTCTGTGTTCTAATCTGAATCATTTAAAATAACCAAACACAAGGTTGTAAAGCCCTAATTTAAGAGGAAAAAAGCCTGAATTTATACACTGTTGTACAAAAAAATATAAATTTTTTCTAGTAGTGAGATGATAGATAATTACATATTTCACAGACTGCACCTATAGTAAATATAAATTCAACTATGATGCTAATTACAGTAGTAACAATTTGCTCTAAAGAAATAAAAGTTTTCAGGCTTAATCCTGTGGGTTTATCAGTAGTACATGTACAAAATGTCACAATCAGATTGAAATATATTCAGATTTCAAACTTAAATATGGATATTAGTGTTTGGGATTAAAAAAGCTGATCACATTTAAAACATTTAATAAAAACATGCTGAATCTGAACATTCTGAAAACAGAGAACCAGAGAGATTAACCACTCAAAACAGAAACACTTTGCAATGATGCACATGTGCTCTAAAGTCAGCTTGCTTCATTCAGAATACCTTGATCCTGTCATGTGTTCACATGCATGCAAATCAGATTGTCAATCGGTATAATCCAACCCTTTCAGTCCGATTACAATTTCATTGTGATGTTTTTATCTGATCAGAATATTCCAACTGACATGTTCACATTATACATTTTAGATCCAATCAGTATTTTTATTCATTTACTTTTGTCCACGTTTGTCATGATTCTGCTCTTTTTGGTTCTGTTTAAGTTTTCGTTTTTGAGTTTTCAGTTATACTTTGATTCATGTCTTTCTATATTTTCTAGTTTATTGGTTTAATTTACATTTTGCTTTATTCTAGTTGTTTTTGCTTATAGTTTTTTTTGTTCTTATGTGTCTTGTTTATATTCTGTTGCCTCCTTGTGTCAGTTTCCTTCCACTAGCTTCCTTCTAGATGCTTCTTACTGCACCAATTCCTTGTCAGCTCATTAGCCCAGTCTTTGCTCTGTCTCCCATATATACTCTCCCTGTGCAGTTCCTCAGTGCTGGTTCCTCGTCTTTTCCTGGCTCCTCATTTCTTAGAGTTTGGTTTTCTGTATTTTGTTATTTTTGGATTTTTACCTAAGTTGCATTTTTTGAGTTATTAAAACTGCAAGAAAAAAGTTCAGCTTCCATCTCTGCAGTTGGGTCCTCCAAAACAGTTTCTAAAATAAGTGGAAAGTCAGATTACTTGATTGTCCCCAGGGCTGCTGTTTTTTTTTTTTTTTATTCACAATGAGAAATTGTTAGAGAATCTGCTATATCAATGCCTTTTGCACCATCACTTTAAAGTGGTTTTCCTTTTCTCCTACACTGTCTAAATTCTTGAGCACTGCTGCACTTTATAAATGGTAATGATCATTTCACTGTTGTAAGCTGCTCATTCACTGTTGAAAGCTGTACACATCGGAATTTCGTTTTGTAAACACATTTTCTATACAAAATGACAATAAGGTTTGTCGAAGTCTCTGAGAATTAACTTCTATACCTGCTTTTAAATAACCATTGCCTTTTTATCCTTTTACTGTCCAGTTCCCGGAGCTTACATCCATTGTTTTAGAATATTATGTAAGGGTATGCAATGATCAAATTAATTGCTTAATTTAATCAAACTCTTTAACCTAATCCAAAGCATTAATTTATATTTAGACACACTAACAAGTCTTACTATATGTAGTAAGGACCATGTGTTGACTTCCATTGACTTTTGGTCCTTTTCAACCCTTCTTATGCCCTAACCCTAAAATAGCCCTGAACCTGATGGCTACCGGTAAATACTGTGCCTCTCCCTAACCCAACTTACACCTTAGCCCTAAACCTAACCATTAGCATACAAACAGACAGCCCATATATGACCAATTTCTTCCCATTTTACCTCTATTTTCATTCCTAATTGCCTAGTGTGACTACTAACCTTCAAACTCAATATAAGAAATGGCTTTTAACATTTTAATTGTAATCTATTTTAATATATCAAACTTTTGTAAGACTGGATTTATATTCCTTATTTCACAACCTCCACCAAGGTGAAGATGTTTTACAAAGTGCTGTGTTGCATTATATGCACTTTTGCTTACATAAACTAGATTTAGTTCACACCTAAAACACTAGATGGTATGGCAATCCAACATTTTTGTTATTGTTGTTGTAAACAAGCTAGTGGGGGGTCAAGTAAAGGATTTTTAATAGTGTTGAGGTCTGGATCAGTTTGAATGTTAGCCTTCTTCATCGATTCCAAAACCAGTGTTTCTGTGTGTTTTGGCTCATTCTCCAGTCAAAACCTAGCCTAACGTAGTCCTACTCAGTTCTAGTCAGAATATGAGTCTGATACTGCTCCATAGAGCTGTGATTATGGGGCGTGTTTCTAACGAACCAGGAAAAAAAATGCCTCTGCACTCAATTGGATAGACCTACAACCAATAAGAGCAATGGGGTGCGTGACGTATGTTAAGCGACCAAGGAAGCCAGCTGATAAATTAAACTTTTGCCGAATCCCGTAGGAAGGACGCCAAAAACATCTTTCTTTTCAACAAATGCCTTGATCGCGTTTCTCTGTTCCTCTTTTAAAATTAATTTGCTATCGATATCTTCTAGAACAGACCTAATAGCAGAATCTACACACCTCAACTCTCCAGCGGCAGCCATTGTTTTTGTCACCCAAGCGCGCTTTGGTGACGTGGTTGATTACGTTACTGTTGATCATCTGTCCATCATCGTATAAAGCCCGCCCTGACAATTTGATTGGCCCGACCAGATATTGGGCGAACATACTCGCGCTACTACTGAGCAATGCCAGACCGAACTTCCCGACCTCAAACGTTGTGGGCGGGACTAAGTTCGGAATGGCACCCAGGCTAGTCAAAACCATCAATGTTGTCCCAATTGTCATTCTTCTGTTTTCCAATTTATTAGATAAAAGAAAAAAACAGGCCCACAGCATAATAGGGCCACCACCAACATACTTGGCAGCTGGGAAAGTGTTATTGGATTCAATATCACGGTTTCCTCACTCCATAATTGAACAACTTCAGTTCAGCAACACTGCACATACTTCTCGTCACTGCAGCTAAATAGCTCTCTGTTTCCTCTGGGCATAATTTGGCTTGCACATATTGGCAACTGCAAATTTAAGTATGGCTCGAGAAGGTCAAAGCTGAACCAGGTTCTTCTTTCACCTCTTCTGAATATTAAAAAGGTTTAGTCATAGTGCTAAAAGTTGTACCAATCTGGCTGTTTCAACATGAAAATACACCTAGATTTGAAATGGATAAGCATTTGAATAACATTACGGTTCTAGAACTACCTTCCAAAAGCCTAACGTAAACAGTGCTGAAAAAGAAAGGTGACCTAAACTCAAAATTTGGTTCTGTACCTGTAATCAAATGCAAAAAAAGTCTCCCAAAAAGTGAAGCCAAATCTTACAATGATGTTGGAATTTCTTTCAGGGCTGCAGGAAAAAAAAATATTCAAAGGATATTCAACTATATATTACTGCCAGTGCATGTATAACTTTGAGTCTAAATATAGTTTTTTTTTTTGTTTTTTTTACCAATGATAAATTAGAGATCAGCTTTTATAAACTAGCACATTACATAAATAATTTTCCAAGGGATAAGAATGGCCAAGATGTACCATTCAAAGCCTTAAATTAATATGACATCTCTGCTAATGAGGGCTTAACTACTCTGTTGAAGGTGTTCCTGAGTGCTCAGTGAAAAATTGGTGTTTAGCTTTTATCTTTACATTTCTTTCTTTCGTCAGATTAAATAAATCAGCAACTGATTTCTAAAAACACACATATAAAATGTTGCTTTACACCGCATTCCAGCTCTGCAGCACTGTGCCCTTTACAAATTAGATTTAATGTAGGACATTTCTGCTTCTAAATGTCAACTTGTATAAAGCCAAAATCATTCAAGCTCAACCAGCCTTTTACAGACTGAGCTAAAGAAGTTGATTATTTTAGTAATGAATTAATTTGCTTAATATATTTAATCAGTCTGTTATTCTGGATGTCTTTAGGAAATAAAATAAGCAAGTATTCAATGCTTTCAAGTTAATAAAAACACCATGAATGCAGCACTCCAATCATCTCATTTGTGTAATGTCTCAGACGCCTTGCTAATAATTTATGGTGATGAGCAAGGCATCCCTAGCAGACACAGCTGCTCCAGCAAGCTAAAACCACATGTGGGCTTCAGAAAAGACGTTTTACTTATAAGTAGCAGTCAGATCCATCAGCAGCAATCACTGAAAGCTCATATTGATGGTTTTACAAATTCTCCTTTAAGGATAATTTGGTTGCAGCTCTTTCACACATATTAATGTGATCAAATCTACAGAGTTTCTACTGTGATATGAGTGGTAATTTAAAAAGTCCAGAGCAGCCCTACATCGTGTCTTCTGTCTTGAAGAGTAACTCTATTGGGAGCCAATCAGGATGTAGAATTTTACTTTGGGACCCATCAACCGGAGGGATGGCTCCCAGGGTGAACCTTATATAAATCCAACTCAGTGTGGTCTGCAGCTGCTGATAAGACTTCCCTGATCTTGCTCCCAGAAATGTGGCCTGGAGCCTTGGTAGAGTATTCATTCCCCTGGAGCTTTTTTTTACATTATGTTAAATATTATATATATTATTTATTTTTTATTTGGAGTTTCTGTGCAAAACCAGCATAGAAAAGTACACAATTGCAAAGTAAAAATTGAAGAAAAATAGTGTACTTTTAGTGAGTTCTTTGAATAATAATAATAATAATGTAAAATTGGGCTAAACGTTGTCATTTATATATATATTTCACTGAAATCAAAGCTCCAACACTTTCAGGGAATGCCTCTACAATATTTGTTTTATCAAGGAACCAATTATTGTAAAGATTTGCCCACTCAGCTCTCATTATTTGGCCCTCCTAAGGGAAGGAAGCAGCTTCTAGGATGATGGTTTAAACTTAGATTTTATCTAAAAAGTATGTGGCTTAAAGCAATGAGCATATCAAAGAGGATATGCCAGGATAAAATTCTGAACCATTATTAGACAAAGTTTGTTTTCCAACTTTTTCTTTACCTCCCTCTGTTATGCTACTGCAATATATATATTATATTATATATATATATTCTTTTATCTGTTTTTCTTTTCTTATGCTCTGTTCATGCACAGCACTTTAAATTGTCTTGTTACAAAAATGTGCTGCACAGATAACCTACCGTGCCTAAGAAATGAATTATTTCCCCACTCTTCATTGTAAATAGCTTAAATTGCTCAGAATAGAGTGAAAGCACATAGGCACAGTTAGAGCTTAATTCTTGCTATAGATGTGCTCCAATATCAGGTGTTTTGCATCCTCTAACATATATTCTAACATGATTACCTCATATTCAGCTTCAACCATCTTCCTATCAAGTCTGAACACTTCCTCAGTCCCTTATGTAGAAAAGCCTCCCCACAGTATACTTCCTCCACTGTGGTTTAATGGCTCGGCAAAGCAAGTTTGTTTATGTAGTGCATTTCGGTAAGACAATTTAAAGTGCTGTATATGAAAAACAATAAAGAAAAGTACATTGCAGTGAAATAAAGGCAACACAAATAATTCAAGAGAATAGAATGAAAAATTCAAATTAGATAAATATATATAACAAAAACAAGAAAAATGGACTGAAAGCTGAACTAATGATGAAAAGGGATGATGTTCTCCCCTTTCTTATTTTTAGCGAAGATGCAGGAATCACCATCAACAGCAGCTGTCTGACGGACTTTTTAGGCAGACCTGGAAAAATTTCACTGCAGTAATCAATAATATGAATAAATGAATTTGTTTTTATTTTTAAGATCCTGCTGATACATTAGTCCTTTAATCCTAGAGATGGTCTTTAAGTGATAGAAGGCTGACTTTGTTCCTATCTTTATGATGGTTCAGGTGTGCCTTCATCACTGCACCCAGATTCAGAGCCTGACGTGGTTTCTAGCTGGATAAGAAAACCACGCTAAAGTTGTTTGATAGATTTTAAATGTTCTTCTTTTAGTCCAAAACATAGTTCTTTTTTTTGTTTGGATTTAGCTGAATACATTTTGCCACATTGATTTCTTCTATTCATTTACATGGGTTC
>NW_015150616.1:345635-350557 GCF_000732505.1 Cyprinodon variegatus
TACCCAGCTAGGTTTACAGCATTACCTGTCTGGTGTCTACTTTGATCATCACGATGTTGTTTTACTGTAATATTATTTTAAGAAAAAACTCTGATGACTTCACAGGAAGATCACTATTTATACAGAAACTAATTTACACAATGGAAGACTCCAAGATGATTAAACTTGACGTTATCTAAGGATATCAGAATAAAAATAATAAATGTATTTTACACTTTACATCAACCATGCCTTTCACTGCATTCAACTGTTATGCTGTACTTTGTCTTGTTTTTTCCCAAACAATTCTAATGAGATACACAAGAGATTGTGGATTTGTGGGTTGAGGAGGTTTGCATTCTTCTCCAAGCCATCACACCTAAGCATGTCACCAAGTGTTTGGTTGAGGTTTTGTTTATTTTTCATAAAATGCTGGGTATCTTAAGCTTACTTTGAGTCTCAAACACATAACTATAGTACAAAAATACACTTATGAAAACCAGTGAATAACTTCTGACAATGTAGGTTGGCAGTCAGGAGAATATATTAGGCTGCAAGTGAAAAGTTTGTCCTTGAATCTGATGTAATGCAGGCAGAAAATCTGTAAATAACTTTAACACGGGCTAGGTTTACAGAGCATATAACCAGCTGCAGGTTCTGTAGGTGTTTAAGAGTATAGACACAAGGAACAGCCATAATTAAACAAGAAAAATGAAAACAGACTGAACCAATTATGTAGTCATGGGTAGCTTAGCCTCACTCATGCATAATGAGTAAAAAAAAAAGGAATCTGGCTTGTATTGCTGCTAAATAGCTTCCAATGCTGGTTTTAATATAACTGTGATGTCAGATCAGCCAGTGTATAAAGGTGTGTTGGGATGGGATTTCCTAAACTGTATTGGTTTTTACTAGACCTGATTTTACAATAGGCCTCTTCAGACTTGGATTGAATAAATGTAACTCATACAAGCTAAAAAATAAATAAAAATAAAAAATAAAATGAAATCACTGATTATAGACACTGGTTAGGATTTTTAATTAGCATTAAGAACTTAGATTTAGATTGATCAATACTTAAAATTGTCAAGAAAGTTAGCTTGGGGCCAACATGTAATCCATTGACAAATCCCTTTCAAGCCCATTGTTTATCTTATATTGCACCCATATGGACCCCATGCGGGATCAGGAACACATAGATGTTGGGATCTGGAGTTGTTCCACCTTTCCCCAGCAGAGTGTGCCGTGGGTTCTCTGGGCTGGAGCTCACCAGCACACCTGGAGCTCGTCAGCCCATTAGAGGACCCTCTACTTAAAGGAATAGTACACCCAAAACATGATTAGCCTTCATTTTCTACTCACCCCCATGCTGAACAACACTCTGGAGTACTTTTTTGATATCTCAAATGCATCTGGAGATCTGGGAGGCTTCTTGCTGTCTGCTGACATTCAAATAATGGAGGTCTATGGTGCCCGAGACAGAAAGGTCCATAAAAGTCCACAAAAAACGTGTCAATATTCCTCCATACTGCTCGTCCAATGTATTCCAAGTGTCCTGAGTGGGTAGCATCCAGAATTTACTCGAAACTAAGTCATTTAGAATGTTTTTAGAGCATAAACAGTAGTGTATAGGATTTCCTGAAAGTGTGCACATGCGCGATCCCGACGCTGCGGAAGCCGGCAGACCAAACCAGCGCATTCAGCTCGGCAAAGAACTCATGCTCTTCCTCAACACTGAAGTCCTCAGACATTTTTCTTTCGTTGTTTCTTTCTTTGCACAGGTAAACGGCACATTTCTTCTTCTACGCTTGCATTATTGGAAGAGCAGACGCTGAATGCGCACTTTCATCTGGTTTGGTCTGCCGGCTTCCGAAGCGTCGTGATCGCGCATGTGCGCGCTTTCAGGAAATCCTATACACTACTGTTTATGCTCTAAAAACATTCTAAATGACTTCGTTTCGAGTAAATTCTGGATGCTACCCACTCAGGACACTTGGAATACATTGGACGACCAGTATGGAGGAATATTGACACGTTTTTTGTGGACTTTTATGGACCTTTCTGCCTCGGGCACCATAGACCTCCATTATTTGAATGTCAGCAGACAGCAAGAAGCCTCCCAGATCTCCAGATGCATTTGAGATATCAAAAAAGTACTCCAGAGTGTTGTTCAGCATGGGGGTGAGTAGAAAATGAAGGCTAATCATGTTTTGGGTGTACTATTCCTTTAAGCAGATGCCAGACCTTTCTTCGACGCCGCAGTGTTAGCTAAGTTTGGTTAGCGAACCTGAGCCTCCTCGTTTTTTAATTTTGTCCCCTAGAGAAAACTTAATTCTAACCAGCCTTTGTCTTGTCGCTCCTAGGAAAACCTGTCTCTCGTGTGAAGCTCTGGGAGAGCTTAACCTGCATCTGCCTGCCTGCCCTAGAGAGCCAAACCTGAAGATCTCACTTTGGAATCCACCTGCTGCTCTCGGAAGGAGAGCTAACCCCTCAATCCAAGGTCTGATCCAACAGTCAGAAGTTAGACGCTGCACCTGCTGAGCACTCTGTCAAGCCAACAGTCTCTGGACCCAACCGGTTCCCCCCCTCTGAGAAGAAAGCCAGAAACTCTCCAAGGTATAGTCTGCAACAATCTGAAAACTAAACAACGCTTCCAATCCACCTGGTTAACCAAACTGTCATCTCTGCAGACGCCTGAGAATCCAGCCCGGACCTGTTTCCTGAACACAGTCTTATTTTGTGCAAACATTTAATAAACTCTGTTAAACTTTTCATCCGTCTCCTGGTAGTGTTCTGCATGTGGGTTTGATTCAGAACCAATCATGATAATAGAAAGGAGAACAAGCCCTAAAACATCAAAATCAACTATGAATCAGATTTAAATTTACATTATTTAAATGTTACATTTTCTTCTTTGGAGAACACGGCCATATGATGCACTGTAGGAGAGAAGGGGAAATATTGGTAACAGATTGATAATCAGAACAATGTTCTGCTGAAGGCTTGCGCTCTGCTGTTTAGATGATAACCATGTCAAGTCTGCCTTTAATGTACAGAGAGTGTATTCCCTGGCAGCAGGGGAATACACTCGGGGATCTCTGTCTGCAGAACAACACAGAGGGAGGAGAATCACTTGTGCTACTTCAACCTAAGTTCTGTAGATTTTAAACAGAATAAGCATTTTTGGACGAACAAACTACTTTTACTAAGATGTGAAATCAAACCCAGAATCAAGTGGGGTCCGTTACATAGAAGTATGAGAATAATCCCGATTGGTTTGAATCACCAAAAAATAACGGTCACATCTGTGTTCAGTGTGTTAGTTGACCTTTCTTTAAGGTTGATTTGAAAATATTTCTTCATATCTCTGTGGTGTTGCTATTGGTGGTTGATAATTTGGTTTGACTCCTGACCTCTCCTGCTCGTCTTCCCCTTTTCTTTCTGCCAGTTTTCTGTCTGAAACACTATAAGTAAGGGCCACTGGTGCTTCAGGGATCTTTATCTGCAAACCAATCAAAGTGTCTGACTGAGATTGATTTTTTTTTATTAATTATTCATTATTACACTGACAAAGCCAATCAAAAGATACATCCATGAATACTGACGCCTCAGTCAGTGTTTTTTTATTGCTTAAATTACATTGTTTATTCATGAATGTATTGATTGTTTCAAGACACTCTTATACTGGAGTATTGAAATATAAGATTGTTGTCAGTATGCGGCCCCCACCCCCACCCTCTTAACCACAGCCAGCTTGTAGCTAAGCTTGACGCCTTCATAAAGACATCCTATATAAATCCTTCAGCGTTCATTAGGTTATAGTCAGGAGAAAAGATGCACAGCTGTGCTCCGACAGGAAGGCTTGTTAAATGAAGAAGGTCGTCTTGTGTCTGTGAAGATGCCTTTACTCCATCTGCTAACAGAGGGAAGATCCACAGGATTCATGCATATATCATCGACCTGAAAATATAACCGTATAAAGTGCCTTGAATTACATGTTGATACCCCCTGGAGTGGGATCTGAAACCTCAATGTATTGGATAAACTAAGAGAGCAAATATGTATGGGTAGATCGGAAAAAAAGTAGTTTTTATTATTAATTTCCAATTTAAATCTTGAAAAGGTTGTAAACATATTAATTTATCCCCTCGTTTTATGATGATACCCCTAAATACAATCTATTGAAGTCTAATATCTTAACAAGTAGCTTTATAATTAAAATCTGTCTAATTCAGTAATCACTGTTTATTTTAATCTGTTTTATGGAGGAATCAGGGGCTTCTTAGGGAACATTATTGAAAAAAACAGCAGCCAGAAAAACAGGCCTTAACACAGACACGTCTAATAGATAGATGTGGAGATGTTTAAGGAGGGTAAGGTTATAAAACAACGTCGTTTAAACAGTTCCTTAGAAGATTGAGGAGTGTGACTACAAACCTACCAACACACTAACTACCAAAACTAATAGGATTCAGCAATAATCTGTAAGTATAAGAAGAACACAAGAGGTCCAATGTCATTCTAGAAAGGTGGGAGAATCTATTGACAGAACAGCTTGAAACACGTAGGTGGCAGCATCAGCCTGAGGGCATGCTTTTCTTCAACAAGGTATAGAGTATGAGTTAATAGGAGGATGGAAGAAGCTTAGTGCCAGTAGCAGGTAGAGTATAACATGGCAGTAGCCGGATTGATAGGTGTAGACCTGAGTTAAGTTCCACGTTATCAATCTGGGATGGCTGCCAGTCAGTCTGTCCGTGAAAAGGAGGGATGTAAAGTACAAATCTTTGAGCTGATTGGGTGATATGCCAGCTAGTACCGACCTTCCATAATATGCTTTCAGCCAATCGTAGCAGCGAATCATGACGTTTTCAACTTTTTTTCCAAATCATGACAGAAGAAAAGCACCGAAATCTTTCTCATTTAAAAATGCCCAGAGTGCTTCTCTT